>NW_003852447.1:11292371-11298979 GCF_000181295.1 Otolemur garnettii
TCTCCTCTTTTCTCTTTCTTTTTCTTTTCCCCTCCCTCCCTCCCTCCCTCCCTTCCTACTTTCACTTTTTTGATAGAGTGTTTCACTGTGTTCCCTGGATAGAGTGCCATGGCATCCTAGCTCACAGCAAACTCAAACTCTTGGGATCAAATGATCCTCTTGCCTCAGCCTCCCAATCAGCTATAACTATAGGTGCCTGCCACAACTGGCTAGTTTTTCTGTTTTGAGTAGAGTTGGAGTCTTGTTTTTGCTCAAACTGGTCTTGAACTCCTGAGCTCAGGAGATCCACCCACCTCAGCACCCCAGAATGGTAGGATTACAAGCATGATTCACTCCCGAGCCTGAATCGACTTTTTCATGAGTTGACATCTTACTTTCTCTCATTAGGAGATGACCTCAAAGGGAAGGGAGGTCTCTGTTGTGCATGTTGTCCCATACTCTGTTATTCAGGGCTCTCAGTGACCAAGAATGTATGCAGACCTGATAGCACCCATTATCATACACTATTATTATATAATGAGTAGGAGCTTTTCCATAATTGGTGGGTGATAATTTTTACTCTACAAAACTAAGGTAAAAGAAATAACAAAATCAGTTATTTACTAAGTAGGTTGTTAATCTGCTCTGAGCCTCCCACATACCTGCAGGGGGGGCAGGAAATGAAATCCTGATCATTTGGGGAAAGACATTTTACTCATTGTTAGGGTAGGAAGAGAATCTCAGTGACCTCCTAAATTCCAGAACATTTTGGAAAAAGTCTTGAATGTGGACAACGAAGCCATGAATATACTTGGTAACCCAGTCGTCATGATCCATGCATTGTAAACTCTCCCAGTGATACAGAAGACATGCTTTTGAAATTGGATTTTGCACCCCAAAATTATCTTTTAAAAGTTAGAGTTCCGTGAAATGGTGGATATTGTGCTCGTGTGAAATCTTTCTTGCTATTTCTTGACAGGTTCACTGCTAACCATATGGCAATGGAGGAAAAAATATTGTGACTCAGGACACCCTAGCACTTTAACTATGAAATTGTCTCCAATGTGAATGGTGCCCCCTAGTTGTAAATGATTGTATTACTGTACATAGCATTTCACTAGAAATCAGAGGTTTCTTTATTACTTTGTAACATCTCAACATTGCAAATGTTAACATTATGGAGCTGAAGGGTACTTTGTGACAGTTGGGGAAACTGAGGTCAAATAGGTAGAATGAGTAGTAAAAATAGTTGATGAATGCAATGGAATTAGAAACCGTATCTTCTAATCCTTTCACTACCATATTTCCACTTCAATAGAATTCTTAAAAACAAATGCACACTTAAAAATTTCTAAACAAAAGAAAAATGGTAAGCACGTGAATATGAGAGTTAACCTCATCATCAGGCGATTCACTTCATTAAAAATAGCAAAAAGAAGTTTCTGTAAAGCTATTTAAAAATATAGCTACTTTTCCAAAAGCAAATTTATGTAGAACTTACAGGAATGTGTTTTGTTTGCAGAGGACTGTTCCCATACAACTAGTAATATGATGTTAACTGTGTGGTATATAACATTCTAGAGGACATGGCCATTCTCCCAGGGCTTCACTCTGTGGAGTTTCTATATAATGAACACAACCTACCAGCAGCCAGTTGCTAAGGTGAGGAAAAGTGTTGCCAAGTGACTTGTCTTATTAAAAAAAATCACTGTTCGATATTTTGGAACCATGGCTATCATTATCATTCTCCCTCTCTAGTTTAGCTTTTCTCTCAGCCTTCACTGCTCTTCTGATTTGTCTTCTAGTCTAGACCAAAGCAGACTCAGTGCCTCAGTATTTTGGAAGGTGCCTAATGATGCCAATGGAGTCAGCAATGGTGAAAGCATCCTGATTTGTCCTTTACATATGTTCACTCTTGGTGACAAATAGTGAAGGTTCTGTGAGTTAGGGGCTTAATCGCATCTTCTTTGACTAGGGGGTGATTCTTCCAAGGGCAGAACAAATTACAGAGATTTATTACATTTTTGCTCAGTCCATAACTCTATCTCATGTGCTATAAAGTGGAATTTTTTTTTTAAGGTCCCAGATTAACTTTTTTTTTTTAACATGATAGTAATGCAATGAATTTTATTTTATTTTTTTTAAGAAAAAAAACTGTATTAAAATTGTAATGTTCAAGTCATGTTTGGCTTCTGTGATTACAAGAGATATAGGATACAATTCATGAGAGAACAGATGTTATTGATAGATATGGAGTATTACAGTTTTTTTCTCTTAACAATTTTTTCATTAAATCATAACTGTGTACATTACTGCATTTATGGGGTACATAGCCTTCACCTCATTCACTTAGTTATTGTGTTAAGATGCTTCTACTCTACTCTTAATAGATTTGACAAGTATCCTTGCAATATGCACCATCGGTGAGGTGCTACTGATTACCCTCCCTCCACCCGGCCTCTTCTTCCCTTCCCCTCCTCTTCCCTCCTTTTTCCTGGGCTATAGTGGTGTTTTATCTTTTGTATGAAAGTGTGGGTGATTATATATAAGTTTCATAGCAGTACTGAGTACACTGGATACTTTTTCTTCCATTCTTGAGATGCTTTACTAAGAAGAATATGTTCCAGCTCCATCCATATAAACATAAAAGAGGTAAAGTCTCCATCTTTTTTATGGCTGCATAATATTCCATGGTATACATATACCACAGTTTATTAATCCATTCATGGGTCCATGGGGCCTTGGGCTTCTTCCATAACTTGGCAGTTATGAATTGGGCTGCAATAAACATTCTGGTGCACATATCTTTGTTGTAAAATGATTTTTGGTCATCCAGAGATATACCTAGTAGAGGAATTGCAGAATTGAATGGCAGGTTTACTTTTAGTTCCCTAACTGTTCTCCAAACTTCTTTCTAGAAAGAGCATATTAGCTTGCAATAACACCACCAGTGCAAAAGTGTTCCCTTTTCTCCACATCCATGCCAATATCTGTAGTTATGGGATTTTGTTATTTGAGCTATTCTTACTGGAGTTGGATGATATCTCAAAGTGGTTTTGATTTGCATTTCTCTGATGGTTAAAGCTAATGAACATTTTTTTGTGTGTCTGTAGGCCATGCACCTATCTTCTTCAGAGAAGCTTCTGTTCAAGTCGCTTGCCCACAAGAAAATGGGGTCACTTTTTCTTTTCTTATTAATTAGTTTGAGTTCTCTGTGGATTCTAGATGTCAAACCTTTGTCAGAAACATAACCTGCTAATATCTTCTCTCATTCTGAGGGCTGTCTTCTTGCTGTACTTACTGTGTTCTTGGCTGTGCTGAAGGTTTGTAGTTTGATTGGATACCAGTAATATATTTTTGGTGTTCCTTCAATTGCCCAGGGGGTGTCCTCCTCATAAAATATTCTCCCAGGCCAATTTCTTCAAGTATTTTCCCTGCACTCTCTCCAAGTATCTTTATAGTTTCATATCTTAAGTTTAAATCTTTAATCCAGTGAGAATCAATTTTTGTTAATGGTGAAAGGTATGGGTCCAGTTTCTTCTTCAAGTTACTAGCCAATTCACCCAGCACCGTTTGTTAAATAGGGACTGTTTCCCCCAGTTTATGTTTTTGATAGGCTTATCACAGATCAAATGATGATAAGTGGGTGCGTTCAGCTCTTGGTTCCCTATACATTCCAAACATCTACTTCTCTATTTCTGTGTCAGTACCATACTGTTTTGTTCACTATATATTTATAGTACAGTCTGAAATCTGGTAGCGTGATTCCTCCTGATTTGTTTTTATTTCTGAGCAATGTATTGGCTATTCAAGGCTTTTTCTGATTCCATATAAAAAGAAGTACTATTTTTTGCAGATTTTTAAAGTATGACAGTGGTGTTTTAATAGGGATTGCATTAAATTTGTATATTATTTTGGGTAGCATGGACGTTTTAACAATGTTGATTCTTCCAGCCATGAGGATGGTATGTTTTTCCATTTGTTAACATCTTCAGCTATCTCTTTTCTCAGAGTTTCATAGTTCTCTTTATAGAAATCTTTCACATCCTTTCTTAGTTAAATTCCAAAATATTTCATCTTCTTTGGCTCTACCATAAAAGGAATAGAGTCCTTGACTATTTTTTCAGCTTGACTTTTGTTGGTATATATAAAAGCTACTGATTTGTAAGTATTGATTTTGTAACCTGAGATGCTGCTATATTCTTAATAACTTCTAAGAGTTTTATAGTTGAGTCCCTGGGATTTTCCAGGTATAAAATCATATCATCTGTAAAGAGTGAGAGTTTGATCTCCTCTGACCCCATTTGGATACCCTTGATCATCTTCTCTTGCCTGATTGCGGTGGCTAAGACTTCGATTATAATGTTGAATAGCAGTGGAGACAATAGGCATCCTTGTCTAGTTCCAGATCTGAGTGCAAATGTTTTCAATTGTATTCCATTCAGTATGATATTGGTCTATAATTTCCTTTCATTGTTGGGTCCAAAGTGGAATATTTTATTCTCCATTAACGTCTTTAATTTTTTTTTCTAGAGCTACCATAGTTTTTAAAATGTGGAGTCACTTGGGCTATGGAGAATGGTCTTTTGAGGAGGATTTATGTTTTTTGTACTTTCTGTGTGTGGCATGCTGGATAATAACAACAAGCAGAAAAAGAGAACAATTTTTTTTTTTAATAAGAACTTCCCCCCCTTTTTATTTATCAGGTATATTTTCTTTTCTCAAATCAGCCTCTTTCCACTTTCCATCTTCCAATCACAGAAAAGGAAAAAAAAAAATCGTTCAATAGGCCTTAAAGTCTAGTTCTTATCCAGACAGGAACATTTATAATATCTAACTAGAAAGACGAGGTAGACAAAATGCAAGCACAGTACATTGCCTCAATTTTATATGATGAAATGAGAATAATAAAGCATGTAAGATCGTACAAGGAACACAATAAACACCATCATCCAGCTAATGGGATGGGAATTAAGGGTGGCAGATTATTTTCTCTAGGCTTGATGACCTTTTATTCTTCTTGACCGCCTTGCATTACAAAGAAAACGGAACATTGAAACAACTGGATTTAGTGGCCATGAAGTATTAAGTGCAGTTCCTCAACCCTGGCCCTTATTTTCTATGTAGTGTTTGAGAAAACATCCCATAAGAGCAGTAATGTTTGTTGGGAAGGGAATGTTTTATTCTGTTCTTGAAAATCTAGAGAATAAGACATGTAGAGAACATTCTTCCACCCCCTTCTTCCCTAATATAGCTTTCCCTCTTTTGATTGACATCAGATATGAGATGAGTTGACAAAACTTATGCAATTTGTGCCACTTTTTTTTTCTAGCTACAAATTTGCATTGAACCTGGCAATGCTAACCGTATAATTTCTCTTTCAAATCTCTGAAAGAGGTGGACTTCCCTTCCTTATGATGGTGTCCCTGGGTTTCTTATTTAAGGGAACATGATTCCTCAGCTAGTTGTCTAGAAAATTTTCTCACAAATGTAATTCCCATGAGCAATATAACCATGTGAATCGTCCTGATTAGTCCCCAAATCGGGCACTAATAGGTTACTCTTTGACAATCTGATTATCTGAATAAACTGACTATTATATTGAGGAAATTTTCCCTTTAATGATAAAAATACCTTTCTCATATGAGTTTTCAGAAATTGGATGGATTATCTCATTATAGCTGCTGAATCACTGTAAGTGGTGAAAATTAATGAGGTCTTAAACTCTGAAATTTTATGAATTGATAATTCAATTCAGTCAAAACAATAGATCTAGTTTCTATCTATGGCAGATTCAGATAGCACAGGAAAGAAAATCCGATTCATTGGTTAACATGCATGAGGTTCGGTATGATTTCCTTCAGCCATAAGACATATGAGTCAATGATTTATTCTTGTAAATGGTATTTATAACACTGTTTAAAAACCTGTTTCATAAGAGGTTCTTTAAATATATGACAAGAGCTAGCATATCCCTTTCTAAGTTTTTCTTGCCCAGGTTAAGACATGATCAGCTGTTAGTTGTGATAACGGTTTCTGGGTCCCTCAGAAGCCTAGACTCTTGTTGGATATTATTGAGCATATGTTCACTGCATTTAAAAGTCTTTGCAAAAAGAGCTGCTTTCAATCCAAGTATTATATTTTCTTAAGTTATTTTAACCCTAACAGAGAATTTAAAAATTACATTTCTTATTTTCATTGTGGAGATTTAAAATCAGAATTCTAGCTGGAAAAGAATTTAAGAATTCTCATTTCTTCATTTAGCATTAGCTCTTCTTACCAACTTTAGAATGTACATAACTATGATTATCATTTTCAGGTCTCAATCTAAGTAATTAAATATCTAAAATACAGGTACAAATATTAAAGTATCTTTTATACTAAGGGTTGACTTAAGTTTTTGTAATTATTAAGTATAAGCAGACATACCCACAGTACCTATCCATATATAAACATTTTTTTAAAATCATACAAAAAAGAAATAAAATTAAGAACAATAACTTTTTTCTAATAGAATATAAAGTCATAAAGTGATATTTAATAGCATAAATATTATTTTCATTAGGTAATTCTAATTTTATTCATTTCTTGAATATTAGTAGTGGAAATGGATAGTTGTCTTGTAACTA
>NW_003852447.1:11299218-11301602 GCF_000181295.1 Otolemur garnettii
TCTTCCTTCTCTGGTTTTGATATTAAAGTCATGTTAGCCTCATGAATAACTTTGGCAGCTTTCTTTCTTATTCTATAGTCTTGAAAATTTTAAGATTTGTTACAAATTATCCCTTTCTTGTAGATTTTTGTGAATTCCACCTGTACAATGACCTGGCTTTAATATACTTTTCTAGGATGTGCTATAGTTTGGATATTTTACTCTCCAAACCTCATGTTGAAATTTGGTTCCCAATGTTGGAGGCAGGGCCTGGTGGGAGGTATTCAGGACATGGGGGAAGATCCCCCATGAATAAATTGATGTCCTCCCCGAGACAGGAATGGGGATTGAGTTCTCTCTCTCTCTGTCTCTCTTAGTTCCCAAGAAAGCTGATTGTCTTTGAAAAAGGAGCCTGAACCCTCCCCCTTTCCACTCCTTCTCACCATGCAATTTCTCCACATGCTGACTGTGCTTTTGCCTTCTGCCATCAGAGGATACAGTCTAAAGCCCTCGCCAGAAGCAGATGCTAGTGGCATGCTTCTTTTATAGCCTGCAGAACCATGAGCCAAATAAACCTTTTTTATTTATAAATTACCCAGCCTCGGGTCTTCCTTTATAGCAACACAAATGGCATGGAGAGAGAGATTTCAGCACTATATATTTAAATTACTTAAAAGAGTATTTGTATATATAAGACACAACTGGTGCATACTAAGACATATTTGCAGTATTCACTTTAATAAGTTGTGAAGTATATATATATATGCACTTGATATATATGTACTTAACACATACATGAATAATTTCATTCAATGAGCAGAAAATTTCATTTTTGAAGAAGTCCAATTTACCTATTTTCCTTTTATAAATTTCATTTTCACGACTTATCTAAGAAGTCTTTGCCTAATCCAAGGTCATAAAGATTTCCCTTTTTGCTTTCTCTAGAAGTTTCACAGATTCGTATTTTACATTTAGGTCTAAGATTCATTTTTGGTTCATTTTTTTATAGTGTGAAATTCATTCTTTTTACCTATGTATCTAAAATTATTTTTCTGCCATTTACTGAAAAGAGTATTCTCCTCCAACTGAACTGAACTATTGTCAGAAGTCAGTTGTAGGGTGTGTGTGTGTCTTTTTGTGGACTTTGTTCTGTGACATCTATCTACAGTATTTATCTTAACACTGGTGCCACACTGTCCTAATTGACATGGCTTTATAATATACTTTGAAATCAGGTCATGTTGACTCTCCAGTTTCCTTTTTTTAAGTTGTTTTAGTTACTCAAGATTCTTTTATTATCATGTTAGAATAAGCTTGTCAATTTTTCATGTCTGCTGGGATTTTGATTGGAACTGCTTTTGATTCCATGAGCTACTTGGTAAGAACTATTATATTAATAACATAGAGTCTTCTAACCTGTGTACATACACACACATATATACACATACACACATTTTTTTTTTGCCTCCTTTTATTTCTCACAGAGTTTTTAATGTACAGGTATTGCACATACTTTGTCATGTATATTGGTAAATATTTTATATATTTGATGTTGCTACATGAATTATATTTCCTTCGATTTTGATACATTCCTTGTTAATGTATAGAAATATAAACTGACTTTTGTAGTTGATCATACATCTAGCAATGTTGCTAGAATCACTTATTACTTCTAATAGTTCTTTTTATAATTCTTTAGTATTTTTATATGAATAATAATTTCATTTGCTAATAGATTTAATCTTTTCTTCCCAACTACTTGCCTTTTATTACTTTTCAAGCTTTATTGCAGGGGCAGGGACTTCTAGTATTATATTAAAAAGTAAAAGCAGATACTCTTGTTATAACCTGGCCTTAGAGGAAAACATTTAATTTTTCACCCTTAAGAATGATGTCAGCTATAGATTGTATTGCTTATGACTTTCATCATATTAAAGTTTCTTCTATGTCATATTTTCTAGGATTTTTTTTAAATTCAGAAATGGATATTGAATTTTGTTAAGTATTTTTTCCATATCTATTTACATAATGATACTTTTTATGTCAGTTTATGTGCTGAGTAATACTGATCGATTTTCAAATGTTATATAATCTCATAATCCTGGGATAAACCTTACTTTTTCATTGTGAGAGACAGAATTCTAAGATGATCTCTGAGGTTCCCACTTCAAAGTGTATACAACCTCGACTTGAGTGTTGGTGGCATCTGGGATTGTGTTAAAAATGTCACTCCCTGTATTATGTTAGATTATGTAAGACTTCATTGTAGGAGACTGAAAATAGATTTCACTATGGGCTCTTGAAGGGTAAGACACCACGTTGTGAGGAAACCAGGCTGCTAGGGACCTGAGGGCAGCCTCTAATAGAGTGGCCTCATCCAACATCCAGTGAGAAAATGGGGACCC
>NW_003852447.1:11302115-11322766 GCF_000181295.1 Otolemur garnettii
GGCTTATGTTTGGTTTGGGAGATTGTGTCTTTCATGGAATGTGTCCATTTAATCCAAGTTGTAAAATTTATTTCAAGAAAGTTGTTTATAATATTTCTTTATTATCCTTCTAATACTTACAGAGTCTATGGTGTCATTTACTTCATTCTTCATACTGGCAATTTGTATCTTCTGTTTTTCTTTATCAATCTGACTAAAAGTTCGTTAATGGTATTTATCTTCTCAAAGAACCTACTTTTTATTTCATTGCTTGCTCTTTATTGCTTATTTTCATTCATTTCTACTCTGACCTTTATTATTTCCTTCCTATTGTTTATTTTGAATGCCATTTACTTCCCCCATCCCTTTGTGGAATGTCTGTAATGCTGAAATTATCCTACAACTTTTTAATCCAAATTACTTTGGACATGTAGTTCAACTATTTGTACTTCCTTTGGCACACATGTGTAACTGTATACACACATAAAATATGAGCACTGAAATGACAGGGAAGTATTTAATTATTAAGTAAGTGTATGACCCAGAGTATGTTTATTTTAACTTTTATGATTATTATTAAAGAAAAGCCATAGGATTTTAAATATTAAAGGTTATATCTTGAGAAATATTGCTTTAGAGTCCAGAATGTATTTCCAACTAAGAATAATAAATTAAGCAAACTAGGAGGATTGGCATTGTATTGGGGGTTAAGTCAAATTATGTGGGCACACAAACTTCTAAGATTTGCTCTGGTCCCCACACATGGATTTTGTCAGACAAGACTTCTATCCTAGGGAGAGCTCAGAGTAGTAAATCAAGTAAGATTAGGTTTCTTAAAAAAAAAAAAAATTGGAGAGCTCAATGAAGATAATATAAGTTCATCTTAAATAATATTTTTCTGCCTTATTCTGCCTTTCTTCAGACACAGAGTAATAACTAGATGAAGTATTAAAGACATAACCCCAAAGACATAGCTTGCTTGAAAATGTAATACACAATTCAGTATAAAATGGACTATAAAAGTGGTGAGTTAGGGTGAAATGTGGGTCCTTGGGTCTTTAGTACAGACATAGGTACAGCAGCAGGAAGTTGAGTAGGTACAAAATGTACCAGAGAAAGTAGAGTCTAGAGTCTGAAATGCAGTCCTGCTTCTGAAAGGAGGCTGAAAAATTGCTGATTTTCAGCTTGGACTTCTGGTTTTATAGGAAGGTTTGGGTTTAAAGAGGCAGGACGAGAAAAAGCCTCAGGATAAGAAAGAGATTCACGTTCGTTCAATGGCTCACTGACATTACAAGTATTACCTGGAGCAGGAGTCCCAAATACCATTAAAAACTTGAATAGGAAAGGGAGGCCCAATGCATCAAGCAATTACAAAAGTCCAGAAATAGAGGGACAAATGTAAGAACAAAATGAATTAACAGATTAGATTATTCTTTAATAATATTTCCTCCCTTTCTTCCAACATAGAAGAAGTATGTTTCCTTATCTCTCCCCAACCACATACATGGCTTGGATTTGTGCTTTTCTTAGGCCAGCAGGATATCAACAGGTAGGATACAAGCAGATGCACAGATTGCGCTTGTTCAGTTGGATTGTCTTTCCTTCGTGGCTGTGTTGCTGTGAGCAGTGTGTGGCCTTACTTGCTGGTTCAGGAAAGATAAAAGCAATGTAAAGTAGACAAGGAGACAAACTTAAGCTCAGAGCCAAGCCCCATCAGACTCTTCCAGATCCAAGACCACCCACTGCTGACCTACAGATCCCTGAGAGATAATAAGTAATTGTTATTTTAAGCTGCAGAGATTCGGAGTAATTTACTGCTAAATATGATTATGATTATGGATAACAATCTTCAATCAAATGGAAACAACTATAAAAAATTCCCACTTAAAATGACTGAAACCTTCAAATCTAAAACATATGCAGCATCTACAAACACAAGTAAGTCTCAACGAGGACATGGGAGATAGGGCAAAAGAAAAAAATAGAAAATCAATTCATTTCTTTTTTTCAAGAGACGGAGTCTCACTATGTCGCCTTCATATAGTGTCCGTGGCATCACAGCTCACAGCAACTTCAAACTCTTGGGCTTACGCAATTCTCTTGCCTCAGCCTTCTAAGTAGCTGGCTCTACAGGCACCTGCCACAACGCCTGGCTATTTTTTTGCTGTAGTTGTCATTGTTTTTAGCAGGCCTGGGCTGGATTCAAACCTGTCAGCCCTGATGTATGTTGCTGGCACTCTAACCACTGAGCTATGGGTGCCCAGCCATCAATTCACTTCTGATGAAAGTACCTTTCTGAAAATCTGAAAACTTTAAAATTAATTTCTTAAGATACTTGCAATAGCCTGAATTTTTGTGTATCCTCAAAGTTCCAATATTGAAACTTAATCCTCAATGCGATAGTATTTGAAGATGGAATATTGGGAGGTAATTGGGTCGTGAGGGTAGATCAACTTGACAGATAAAGAAGTATTTGAAAAAAGTTCACCATCCTTCCATGAAAAAACTCTGAACAAACTGGTTATAGAAGGTATTTACCTCCACCCAACTAAGGTCACCTATGACAAGCAATCATCATACTTAATAGTAAAAAAAATTGGAAGTTTTTCTCTAAAATCAGGAACAAAACAAGGGTGCCCACTATTTTTACCACTTCTGTTTATCATAGTACTGACACTAGGCAGAACAATAGACAAGAAAAAACAGAAGTAGAAGACATCCAAACTGGAAAAGAAGAAGTTGGATTATGTCTGTTTACAGATGATCATATAAATGGAAAAACCCTAAGGACTCCATGAAAAATGGTTAAAAATAGTAGACAAATGAAGTTTCAGAATACAATATCAACCTACAAAAATAAGACACTACACACTAGTGGAGAACTATTTAAAAAAGTAATCAAGAAAACAATACAATTTACTATAGCATCAATAATTAATAAATAAAATATGTAAGTATAAATTTAATCAAAGAGGTGAAATATCTGTACATTGCAAATTATAAAACATTGACAAAAGAAGTTGAAGGAAGCACTCTGGGAGGCCATGGCAAGTAGATGCTTGAGCTCATAGATTTGAGACCAGCCTGAGAAAGAGAGAGATCCCGCCTCTAAAAAAATAGCCAAGTGTTGTGGCAGGAACCTGAAGTCTCAGCTACTCAGGAGGCTGAGGCAAGAGAATCACTTGAACCCAAGAGTTGGAAGTTGCTCTGAGCTATAATGCCACAGCACTCTACCGGGATGACAAGTGAGACTCTGTCTCAAAAAAAAAAAAAAAAAAGTTGAAGGAGATACAAATAAATGGAAATATATTGTGTGTTCATAGATTGGAAGAATTAATATTATTAAAATGCTCATACAATCTAAAGTGATCTACAGATCCAACGCAACAGTTAACTACATTTCAATGAATTTTTCAGATACAGAAAAAGTTCCCCAAATTTGTGTGGAACCACAAGGGACCATGAATAGACCAACTAATATTTTTCAAAAAGAAGAATGCTGGAGGCATCATAGTACCCGATCATAAAATATATTACAAAGCTATAGTAATCAAAACAACAAAATACTGGCAAAAAACAGACATGGAGACCAGTGAAACAGAATGCTAAATCTACAAATTTATGATCAACTGATTTTATATGGTCACCTAGAACAAACTGGAGAAAGGCAATATATGGTACTGAGTGTCCACATGCAGAAGAATGCAATGAAACCCTTATCTCACCACAAATGGAAAATCCAACTCAAAATGCATTAAATATTTAGATGAAACACTTGAACCTGTAAGACTACTAGAAGAAAACATGGGAGAAATGCTCCCTGACATGGTGTGAACAATGATTTCTTGGGATATGATTTCAAAAATATAGACAATAAAAGCAAAAATAGGCAAATGAAATTGTATCAAACTAAAATCTTCTGCATAGCCAAAGAAACAATCAACAGAGTGAAGAGACAACCTACAGAATGAAAGCTTACTTCTGACAAAGGGTTAATATCCTTATGAGGAATTCAAATAACTCACTAGCAAGAAAAAAAATAGCCCAATTAAAAAATGGGCAAAGGACCTAAAAAGACATTTCAAAAATATCAACAGGTATATGCAAAAATGCTTAACATTATTAACCATTAGGAAAATATAAAGTAAAATCACAGTAAGATATCACCTCACATATGTTAAGGTTGCTATTATTAAAAGATTGAATAAGTGTTGGAGAGAATATAGAAAAAAGGGAACCCTTGTACACTATTAGCAGGAAAGTAAATTAGTACAGCCATTATGAAAAGTGTATGGAGGTTCCTCAAAAATTTAAAAATAGAACTACCCTACGATCCTGAAATCCCACTCCTAAATATAGCCAAAGGAATTGAAATCATTAAGTGAAAGAGATACCTGCATTTCATACTAATTGCAACATTATTCCCAACACCCAAGATAGGCAATCATCCAAAATGTCCATCAGTGGGTGAATGGATAAGGAAAATGTGGTACTTGCACACATGGAATGCTATTCAGCCTGTGGAAAGCTGCAAATCCTATCATTTGCATCAACATGGATGAACCTGGAGGACAGAATCTGAAGTAAGCCAGATACAGAAATACAATCATCATATGATCTCGCTTTCTATACAAAAGTCAAACTCAGAAGCAGAGAATGGTGCTTACCAATGTATGGGGAGGGGTGTGGAGTTGGGGTGATGTTGCATGAAGGAACCAACATTTTGGTCAGGTAAGAGGAATAAGTTTAGGGGATCTATTGCAAAATTATATCACACTATAATTAATACCAGTATTTTGTATATTTGAAATTTGCTATAAGAGTAGATGTAAATGTTCTCACTACAAAGAAAGTAATGAGTATGTGAGATACTGGGTGTGTTCCTTAGGTTGATTTAGCCATCCCACAGCATAGACACACATCAAGACATCATGACGCATGCCACAAACATACATAATTTTATTTGTGAATTAATAAATAGAAAGATCTACTTTATCACTTTTTTAATAAACAGATGTTATGTGAGGTACACAAGTTCAAAGAATTAAAGTCATATTTAAAAATTAAAGGAAGGCATTATGTATCTCATAATACATACTTGATGAGTATCTCATCAAGTTGAGATATCAATAAAGATATCATAAACACAAACAGATGGAAATTCCAGAATTAAAAAATACAATAACCAAAACAGAAAAATCACTAGAGGAGCTCAACAGTAGATTTTCAGTGAGGAAAGAAAAAATAAGCAAATTTGTGGTGGATTACTGGAAATTACGCAGTCTAAGAACAGAGAGCAAAAAAGAAAAAAAAATTCTGAATAAAACTTCACAGAAATGTGGGACTTTTTTCTTTTAGAGACAAAGTCTCACTCTGTTGCTCAAGCTAGAGGGCAGTGATAGCTCACTGCACACACTGCAGCCTCACAGTCCTGGGCTCAAGTGATCCTCCACCTCCACCTCCCTAAGCACCAGGATTATAGGCATGAGACGCTGTGCCCACCCAGCCTTGGAGCATTCTTAAGTGCACCAACATATGAGTGGCATGAGGAGAAGAGACATAAAGGTGGGGGGACAAGAAACAACAAGAAAGAAAAAACTAAAACATTGAAAACTTCACTGGAGGGGCTTAGCCCTAGAGAAATCAAAAACTGATATTCCCATGACATTTATGCTGGTGAACTTAATTGTGTCCCACATTTCTCTGAAACTCTATTCAATCTCTTCCAACACTGTGAAAACTTAAACAAACAAACAAAAGGTTTATGTTGCATGTTCTAATATCCTAATCTAATATGTTATTTGCCTTTACTGAGAAGATATAAGTCAATCAGAGAGGTCAGTTTTCTGTCATCAAAGTTGCAGAGAATTTTTCCAGGCAGTTAGCTAGCTATCTGGTAGTTGTTCATACACAAACACATATCCACACATGCTCACACACAACTTACTATGAGAATTTTTTTTCCAATCTAAGTTCATTACTCTCATACCTGCACATTGTATTTTAATATGTATGACCATAATTTGCAATTTACAGTCAATTATATTCTAACTAAATTTGTTGTTGACACACTAAACAAGTGAAACTATCAAGATGTTCTCATTTCATGATTTTTCCTCAATTGTTCTTTCTTTAAACACATTTAAGAATTGTTTTATTTATTTTAATGCTCAGCATCATTTCTCACAGACTTTTATTCTCTTATAAATATGGAACCATTTATACATTAGCTTGAAGTGTGTGCTTTACGTGTAGATTACATTTATGACTAGGCTTGCTGGTCTCTTTCTCGAATATTATACTATCGTAACTATCCTTCATGGAAAATATACGAAGTTCCAGACATTTTACTAAGAACCTGCATCTACTAAAACCATTACCTCATTTAACGTGGGTAGCAATCCATGAGATCTAATTGTCTTCCATATCTTACTGGGGAAGAAATAGGCTTAAATAATTTTCCAAGGCCATCCACTTAGTGTTGAAATTGAGATTTGAAACTTGACTGTAAGGATCTAAAGCTGTACTCATTTTACTATACTGTTGTCTTTTCCATGTAAAGTCTAAGAGGATGTTAATAATTTTATACAAAGTTAAGAGTTTCTGGCTTTGATTATGGCTTTTAGATTCTTAAAATTTCATGGCGGCTTCCTGTGGTTCCAATACCTTGGAGAAGTGGAAAGCCTCTGTCAGGTATTTCTTGATAAACTCAAGTGCTTATTAACAGGAGGGCTGTAGAAAGTATCTATTCCACAGTTTCTTAAGAATGTTTTAGAAGTTTTTATAAGCACAAAGAAAAGGAAAAGGGGGCAAATAAGGAAAGAAAATATTACCTAGCATTTATTGGGCTCTTATCAAATATATTGAACCTGGGGTATGACTAAATTATCTAATTTATCATTTCAGACCTCAAATACTGATATATTATTATTCTTGCTTTACAAATGGAAAAATAATATTTGGAGACTTGAAGAAATTACTTAGCTTCCCAAGGGGATACTTTAAAGGTGAGCATAGTGATATTCAGCAGTGAGGAATGTGGCACTTTGTCTAGGGTGCATTTTCATGCATGCTCAGAGTCCTTCACTGTTCTTCCAAAGAATAGTGTTCTTGGAATATGGGTAAAGAATTTTGATTTCTTTTTTCAAACCTGCTTCCACTGACCTGTAAAGATGTATAGTTTGATTCCAATCACAGTAACCCTGCACCCTACAAGATGCATGGAAGCATCATTATACTTTGAAAACACTCGGTATGAATCCTCCTAAAAGTTAGTGATGCTTCTCTTTTTCACTAGGATTACAATCTTTCCTAGGGGATAACATTTCACTAACTATAAACTTCATAAAGCAGGCAAAGCCATAGTGACTATTTACGAATTGACCCCAGTCATAAGAAGAGAGAAAAGTAATGGACCCCCGAGTGTGGTCCCGACTTGTCCTGAAAAGGACAGTAGTATCTCTAGACTCCTTTATTATTGGAGAGTTTGCTATTTCATTCTCGGAATATTCTTGTTTAAGACTTGAACAGTTCTTGAAAAGAGCCTCATGAAAGTAGCAGGGCTAGGTTAAAAGAAAAAGCTTGCACGCCTTATGCATAAATGCTTATATTTAACAAATATCATCTATCGGGGCCCTGAAACTGTCCTTTAAGCTGTAAAATATAAAGTGTTTGCTATCTGAGAGGTTACCTTAAACCCTATGACTGTTTTTCTATGTCTGGCGTGTGAAAAAGCAACAGTGTGAAATTATTTAAAGACCATGTCAGGTGAAAGGAGAAAAGGAGAGAATGCACTGTGAAGTTGACGAGAATGACGTGATCCACTCATGAGGAATGCTCATGGCCTGTTTGAAAAACAAAAACAAAAAAACAAACCAAACAAAAAACCGATTTATCTGATTCTCCTGGCTTCTTGACTTGTAATGGCAACCCTCCAACTGATTAAAGTCGTGATGACATGAGCTTCAGATAGTTGACTAGTAAGCAAAGACAACTTCATTTAGATAAGGGAAAAGCCGTTGGTGAACAACTGTAGGAGAACAAAGATGATCTGACATGATAAGACATAATTATGAGAATATGAAGGCGCAGGTGTACATTCAGAGGTAGTGAGAAAACCCCAGAAGTCGGGGACTTGGAAGAGTTTGGGTTACGTGGAGAAAGAGAGAGAAAGACACAGAGCGAGCAGGGACGAGGGTAAGGCAGAGGGAAAGAGAGAAAAACGAAATAATACACAGCTAGTGACTCAAAGTGACTCAAGCCGAGCTTTTCTGCAGCCCACACAGTGTTAAGGTTGTATTACGGGCATGCAGGCAGCCAAATGTCAGTGAGGAAAAACTTGGAAGAGAATAGTTAAGAGTTGAATTTTAAATGTAGAACTGTGGGACGAGGTGGAACAGAGAGGGAATAAAACTTCACAATAAACAAGACTAATACCTGCAGCAACATTTTGAGAATAAAGGGGACTACAGGAACATTCATCTACCACTTGACAGCTGCTTATATGCAGTGATGTTTTTTTTCCATCCAAATGCTACGTAGACTGGTACTTTCCCCCCCTTAATATATAAAGTTAACCTGAGGCCAGAAGCTTACACTGGCTGCTTTACTCCCTTATCTAATCACAGTTTCTTGCTCCATAGGGCCACAGGGACAAGCAAGAGAAAACCTCATCTACGGGGATTAGTGCTATAATTTCCAAGGTATAAATATGACTCATTTAGGTTGAAGGAAGCAAAACTGAGTCTTGTTTTTACAATTTTTTTTTTTTTTTTGCTCTTCTTTAAGCATCAGCAAGACAGACGTAATGGTGACAGAATGGAAATGCACATCTTTTCTATTGCTTTTATGATTTAATTCATAATAGTTTTATTTGAAATTTAGAAACAAAAGGACGATGACGTGACAGCATTTTCTTTTCCTGAGTCCTGTATTCTGGATTTCACACCCAGTCTCCTGGAATCATGCTTTTCTCTTTCTTTTCTTTCATCTTCAAGAACAGGCAAATTGGTCAGCACCTTCAGTGCCTGCCAGCGAGAAGAAAAGAGTCTGGATGGAAAGGTTCTTTTCAACCTGAGTCTCAGGCACAGAGAGACATGAATGGATCTTATCCGAACTACATTACCTTCTCCTTAGGGAGCTGGTCTGTCCCCTGCATTCATCTATAGTATGAACATTTATGAAAATGAAATAAATGACTTCTATGTAAGTACAGCAAGGAGGGAGCTTTTCCCTTAGTTTAGAAAGTTGAGATAAATCAAATTTAAAGCAAACATCTTTTCTATTATGTTCTACAGACCCCCCAGACCATGTTCTTTCTGTTATAAACACATTCATAGATATAGGAAGTTTGGGTAGAAGAGCGCTCAGAGACCAGCTGTCGTTTGCCCAATCCCCATAATTCTCAAATAAGGAAACCGAGGCAGGAAAAGATTGATGAGTATTTGCCAAATGAGGTCGAGTTAGTGGCGGAGCCAGGACTAGAAACTCCCTCCATCTCTGCTTTAGCCTCGTTCTTCACCTAACTGCCATTTCATGCCATAATTTATAAATAAGACTTAAAAAAAAAAAACTCTCTACCATTTATCTTCAACTTTTAGGTTAATGAAATCTAACGAACTTTCAAAAGTTTCAAAGAGAAACTTCGTTTTAGGAGACATGAAAGTTCATGAATTTCTCTGGGTGTTGGCAGGATTGTTTTTGTTGTTGTTTTTACATTTTTCATCGTGATCACAGGCTTGTTCCTACAGAATGAAGCACTTGCACAAAACTCAGATTTATGGTTTTAGAAAGGTCCTCTACTGTACAGTAGCGGTATATTCCTGGAGTCTCATAGCTCTGGTTTAAATTCAAGGTACAGACATTTGCAAATCATGTGATTTTAGGCAAGTTCCTTAAACCTGTGGAGCATTATTTCCTCGTGGTGAAAATCTCTGCAGGAATCCTTTGTTGCAGTTTTGTTGTGATGATTCAATGATGTGTGGTATCTGTAGTGTCTGGCTGGTAGTAAGTGCTCAGGTACACGTGCACTGTGGAATGTTTGCGTATTTATGGACATGTGTTTATCTGCCAAGAACAACTTTGAGCTCTCCTTCCGTGATGCTGGGGGAGGCCTGATCATGGAGAACAACAGTTTGCTCTTCATGGCAACATTATAAACATGTGTAAAACAGTGCGGCACTTTGGAAAGGAACATAATAGCTTAAAATGTCCTTTTGGAGATACTACTTTATTTTGAAAAGAGCATTGTGGAGAAATATAGGTATAAAGATATTAATAGGTATTATGCAAAAATATTGAGAGGAATTGTTTAAGAAGGGCTAACTGACACAAATTAAATGGTTATTTATTATTATTATTTTTGCAGTTTTGGGCCAGGGCTGGTTTGAACCCACCACCTCTGGCATATGGGGTCAGCTCCCTACTCTTTGAGCCACAGGTGCTGCCCCCAAATGGTGATATTTTTCTCTATCGATTTGTCTGAATTTGAACTCGTTAAAGGACATTGTCATTACCAAAAATGGGACATTTGGCCAGGAGGCCCTTTTTGTCTTCAGACATCTAATGGGCCTTGACAATTACTGGTGTAAAACGGTTCCCGTCTTATTCCAATTAGACAGCCACTGTACAAAACTCTTTTGGAGGACTCTTGAGGAAAACATCTGCAATTTTGGGCAAAAAAAGCCTTAATCTTTGTAAGTTTCCTTCCCTTTCCTTTCCTTCTTTCCCCAGAATTGATTTAATTTCATCCTGACATCTTAAACTTTTTTTCCTCTTTTATATTTTTATTTTTAATTGTGGTAAAATACACACAACAAACTTACCACATCCACCATTCTAAATGGACAGTTCAGTAGCATTAAGCCCATTCATGTTCTTGTGCAACCAGTTTAAAAACTATTTTTATCTTACCAAGTGAAACTTTATCCCAGTAAAAAACTCCCCGTCCTGTCCTACCCCAGCCCACAGCAACCACCATTCTACTTTCTGCCTCTATAACTTTTATTACTCTAAGTGTCTCAAGCAAGTGCATTTGACTTTGCGACTGGTTTATTTGCCTTAGAATAATGTCCTGAAGGTTTATCCTGCTGTAGCATGAATCAGAATTTCCTTTCTTATAAAGAAGAAATGGCATTCTATTGTTTGTATAGAACACATTGCTCTCATCTCTTCACCTTGGGTTGCTTCTGCCTTTTGGTTATTGTATTGTAAATCATGCTGCTGTGAACATGAGTGTACACGCATCTTTTTAAGACCTTTTTATCAATTCTTTTGGGGTTATACCCATTAGATAATTCACTAGGTCATATAATAATTCTGTTTTTAATTTTTTCAGAAACCACTATATTGTTTTCTGTAGTTGCTGCACCATTTCACAATCCCACCAGCAGTGCCTGAGGATTCTAATTTCTTCACATCCTCACCAATACTTATTATTTTTTGTTCGGAGACAGAATCCCAGGTTGTCACCTGGGTAGAGTGCTGTGGCATCACAGCTCTTACAGCACAACCTCAAACTCTTGGGCTTAAACAATTCTCTTTCCTCAGCCTCCCAAGTAGCAGGACTACAGGTACCTACCACAATGCCCAGCTATTTTTTGGTTGTAATTGTCATTGTTGTTGTGTAGGCCTGGGCTGATTCGAACCTGCCAGCTCTGATATATGTGGTTGACACCCTAGCCACTTGAGGTACAGGTACCGAGCCTTATTACGCTCGCTCACTCTTTCTTTCTTTCTCTCTCTCTCTTTCTTTCTTTCTTTCTTTCTTTCTTTCTTTCTTTCTTTCTTTCTTTCTTTCTTTCTTTCTTTCTTTTTTGAATAGTAGTCTCGCTGTGTGGGGTAGTATCTCACTGTTGGTTGGGTTTTCGTTTCCCTAATGATTAATGGATTAATGATGTTGAGCATCAGTAGAACCTCCATAGCTGACCACCTATTCCTATGCTGACCACCTCTTTAAATGGACCTAATTTTTATAGACCAGACATGCACCACATGTACTATCAGTACAGCAGGCCTTGTTCCTTCGGTGGACACGTCCGTATGTTGACCAGTTTGTTACAGTCCCTGGGGTGGTCAGCTTACAGAGTTGTACTGTGTTTACATGTGCTTATAGGCTAACACCTTGATTTTGATCAGATTCCACACTTTATTCTTCCATTTGGCACCAAGTGACACTTACCTGCATATATATTTTTATTGTTATGTATTATTTACGATGATGTTCAGAGAATTGTGCGATGAATTTTATACACAGTTGAATCAATAGAATTACAGCATAACCAATCTGATTTGGTAAATGGAATGCAGACTGTGTTTTGTTTTTGATGTAGAAAAGTTTAGTGTTTTTTGATCTTTCAGGATTCAAATACCTGTTTGGTTTTTTTTGTTGTTGTTGGGGATTCATTGAGGGTACAAGATGTGTCATACACTGAGACCCCACACCCCTCCCTCCTTCCCTCTCTCTGTTCATCCTTCCCCCCACCTCCTCCCTCCTTCTCTCTCTCTCTGCTCTCCCCTTTCCCCCACCCCCACCATGTTATTAAGTCCTCATATCAAAATTGAATACATAGGATTTATGCTTCTCCATTCTTGTGATGCTTTACTAAGAATAATGTATTCCACTTCCATCCAGGTTAATACAAAGGCTATAAAGTCTCCATTTTTTGATGGCTGAATAGTATTCCATGGTATATATGTACCACAGCTTGTTAATCCATTCCTGGGTTAGGGGACATTTAACAAAGGTCTAATTTTTTTGTTTTTTGGCCTGGGGCCAGGTTTGAACCCACCACCTCCAGTATATGGGGCTGGTGTCCTACTCCTTTGAATCACAGGCACTACCCAACAAAGGTCTGTTTTTAAAATTAAAAAAAAAAAAAAACTACTAACCTCTAATGACAGTACTTTTACTATGTGTGGATTCAGAAACTATATACTATGACAAAAATATTACTGTGACTTTGGTTACTTGTTGTGTTGGTCAGTATAATTAGCACTAGTGGCTACAGTAGACATACCTGGGCAGACAAATCTTTGCTGCTTGAAGCAAGATAGTTACTTTCTTATTCCTGTAGAGACTGGTAGAGGTCAGGTGATTCTCCAACATTTTATGCCAATTCCCTTTACAAGGCATGGACCCGAAAGTCACTGCAGAAGGAGAAATAAACAGTGGAGAACTTATCAAGATTCCAAATTGCCTTGGCCATTTCCTCTTGTGGTTGATTGGCTAGACATAGTCATATGACACTAACTCATTTGCAGTGGAGGCTGGGAAATGTAGGAGAGTGCCTATAATTTGGGAACCATTGACTTTGGGAATCATGGTTAATAAAATACAATTATATTAAACACTGTATGTGTGGGATTAGTCTATAAAACTTATACACAGGAATTCACAAACCTCTTGCAATAACTCTGTGGTACATCAGGATTTTTTGGATGAGATGGGTACCCAGAATGTCCACCACTAATCAAATAGCATTATAACTTTTATAAGCAGAGAATTAGAACCATGGAGTTTGAGATTATTTAGGTTCCAGATAAGACTTTTGTTAAATTCAATAGACGAGGTATTTATTGTTTTAAAATACCTCCAGAGATAAGATGAATCATAATATTTTATCTCATAGCCATACCAATAATGATCTTAATTAAGAGGGAGTTTAGAGTTATTCCTTTTTGTGCATTCTTCTTTGTCTCTTTTATGCAATCAATTAAGTTTGCCACTTTGATTTGAAATTATCTGAGTTGGTATACTTGTTTGGCTGATTACTTAAGTTACTTTATATTAAAGAGATGTTCACTAACATATATAAAACTACCTTAAATCCATTTGAAAATCACATGGCATATTGCATACTTTATGCCTTAGTTTTGAATGTCCATAATATTTACATAGTGACTGTGCCTATTATACCAAAACATTTAAGATGATCTAAGTCTATAAAATTGGTTGTTTAAAATCACATCTGTAGACACAAAAAGAATTATTTGAATGACTCCAACTTATAAAAAGTACTGAATTCCATCCAGACATATTACATATTGAAACCTGGTGACAGTATATAATTATATTTCCTTTGGTCTATTACAGTGGCTAATTTTAGCCCCTCCCATAGTTTCTATGGCCTCGTCTCACACATTTGAGAAAAACAGATATTAGTTTCCACCTTGCTGTGAACACATTCATGCAGTCTTACTTTATTTTCAAAATTTGAGCCAATATTCAGTTACTTCCAAAATAAGTTTTTGGCAATGACTGAAATTATTTGAAATTACATTTATACAATAAGAAGTATCAGAAGCATCCTGAATTAATGGATATTCTTTTGTATTTTAAACATAATGAAAATTATACATAATCTTTAATGAATAGCATCTTAAATCTTAATAAGTTTATAATTCAGAGTTATGATTTGCAAATCAATTGATTTTTTGTGTTCAATTTGAGTGAATATCTATAATGGATGACATGTGTATAGGATTAATCATAGATTTGCATAGAAGTAAAGATGTCTAGAAGATTCTCCAACGTAAAAGAATGAGATTTTCTCTGTAAAACTAGGAGAAACAGGAATAATAAATCATGGTTTTAACCAAATATATATGAATAAAGAAAAGAGTGAAGTTCAAGTATATGATCTTTGGTGATTCCAGGTAGGATAGGCAGCTGTGATAGATTGTTTTCCAAATGTCTTTGTTAGCCAAGACCACACTTTCTAAATAGAATACAATTTAAAAAATCTGACAGTTAAAAAAAAATTGCCAAGATATATTTTTAATTTCTTGCCAATAATGTATTTCATTTTTCAGAGTATTTTATTTACAATAAAAAGTAGAAGCAGAATAATGAAGATTCTGTATTTATAATAAAATATATAAATTTTATTTAAAAAATAAATAAACAGACTTCAGTTTGGTAGATTAATTTGTTTCATTTCCTTCAGTGGGGCTGGCTCATCCTCATTTCATCGCTTTCATCCTTAGTGAAACAGGGTAAAATGACATTTCCAGGTTCACAAAAGAATCAGTGGTAGAAAAGAATTTTAAAATGCTTAGTCTAAGAACGTTTGGTTTGTTTTGCAGCCCATAGAAACACACTGTGCCATTTATCTCAAGCTATTTGAAATTCTTTGACGGTGTTTCTCCTTAAAAATATGTTGTTTTTCCAACACACTTTTCTTTGCTAGAGGGAAATATGAATTAATTTCTCACTAGGTCTTTGATGGTCCTGCTTTCATTTATATTAAATGCATTTTAGAAATCCTACAGGTTTGTTTTGGATTGTTTATAGAAATACACTGGGAAGGAAAGGAAATGATTGCTAAGCTGGATTTCAGTAATGGAGTAATCAGAGACTTTCATGAAGTTCATTTTATTCCTTATTGATGATTTATAGTTGTTTCTTTAACGGCCTCCAAGGTACGTGAAGGAGCATAAGCCAGACAACTATGAAAACATACATAAATATTTATTCAAATGTGTTATTTTTCACCTGATAACAATATTTTTTTAAGTTTTCTCTATCAAAACATATTTTCTTCAGAGCAAGTCACTCCATTTTTCCCCCTTTGCTTTCTTTTATTTTTAATCATTTTTTGTTTTGCAAATTATTAGCAAAGAGGTAAACATTTTATTTTCTCAGAAGAAAGTGCTCTCAATGCATCTTTGTCATGTTGTAAATTCAAAAGCTTGAGAATGTGGCAACGATGTGGTTACTGCACAGGTGAGAGGCACAGCCAGGCAGCATCGGCCATTCTCACCGTCTTGCCTTCAACATAATTGGAAGCAGAGAGAGAACCTCACACGAGTCTGAACATTATAGTACCACTCCCACTGGGTGAATAGTGGTGTGGATGTGTGTGCTCACCTTGTATTTTTAACAACCTCCCATGGGCTATTAACATCATACTCAAACAACGAATCAAAAAGTGAAAATTCAAACACCAGCAAACATTAACTAGCTGTTTTGACTGAAATGCACCAATCTTTATGGATTAACCATTGTTCTAATGTCGTGAATACACATCAGAGTGAGGAAATAGGCAAGTTTAATGATGTCACAGCATCCCTCTCTTGGTGATATCGAAAGCATATGCTATGAAAAACGTATCTGTAACACTGTCATTCCAGACACTAACTAATGGCTGTGTTCAAATACTGGTCAAGTTGGTAAAGGGCTTACTTAGGCTCTGGAATCAGAATGCCTGGTTTTAGATTATAACTCTGCATTCTTGAACTGTGTGATGTTAGACAAGTTAATTAACCGTTCTGGGTCTACCTCTGTAAATGTGAGAATGGACAGTACCTCCCCTATTTTTGTTGTTGGGATGAAATATACTATACTAATCCAACTGGGCAATGTGTTAAAGGACTTAGTACAATGCCAGAGACCTCATACTCAGAGAAATGAGCTAACATTATGAAACAAATTCTTACGAAGGATTTTGGAGCTAACCGACATCTTATGAGAGACTATTATCTGGGTATTCAATTATTCAATAAACATGTCTCAGACTAAAGTGAGTCCATAGGCATTGAAGGCTTATTTTTCATACAATGCATTTTGGACATGTTATAACGTAAAAAAATTTCCTTAGTGATCAAAAGAAATCTCTCTCCTGACTCAGTAAAACTAAATAATGTAGTCCATGACTTAGGGAAAGAAATAGATCTGATGGGTGTTAGGAATGTGTAATGAGGTCTGACTTTTGGTGGAAGAAACATATTGCCCCACTGAAGGCAGAGACATAGCTTGGGTGAGGGACAGACTGACTGTGCTGGATGGGTGGATTGTGACATTTTTGTGTCATGAATCACTTGTTAGATATCCCTTGGTTTAACAGCAAGAATTACTAAAGGGATGAATTTTTGTTTTTGTTTTCCAAATGTTTAGTGTATAATGCTGGAGCACCCATTGCTTTGCGTTTGCTTTCTGGCGTACACTATATTTACTGTCTACCAATTTTCAGAGAAACATGATATAAGAGGAAATATTTCGGTAACAGCAGCAGCAGCAACAACAAAAGCAGTCCCATGGAGAATTTGTATTCCCAAACCCATGTGAATGTTAACTATTGTTTTTTTGTTTGTTTGTTTTGTTTTGCAATCCAGCCTAAATCATTCTGTATTTTCTGCTGGTTTTCATTAGAATCAGACTTCTCCAGCAACTATTCAGTGCTAGATGATAGCAGGGTAGCATCTATTTTTTAAGATAAAAGTGATACACATTTATGCACCTGCAACACCATAGATAATATAATTGGCATGAGGCCTTTTTGAAGACTTGACTGCAGGTTGATATTCAGACAATCAAAAGATGAATAGAAAAACTACAGTAAAAAATGTGTGGCAAAAAACATCAGGAATGTAGGACTGAGATGTTATAATGGTAAATCTATGACCGTAGGACTACAATGGGAAGGTCAAGAGTATTGGGATCGGAGGACCAATAGTCAAAGAGATGGAAGTGTATAGTTACGGAACAGAGTGCGACTGCCATAAAACTTGACTATGAATACATTAAAAAGTTGGACAGGAAGGGAAGTGTGTGCAAGAAAGAAAGCATTCAGGTTGTTTAGTTCATAGCCATGAAGTAAAATATGCCCTTAACACTAATAAACAAGGACTAGAAATAGAAAGCTATTTAACAGAAAAATATTAATAAAGGTAATATAACCTGCAAGAATGGATGGTGAAGGAGAGAAGGAAATGGGAGAAAAGAAAACCATTCCCCAGACTAACTTAATAAAAAGGACTGCAGAAGTAGATAATTAAGCATACAATTCTCAACACCTGTTAGTGTAGCTCTTCTATTAAACCACGACAAAAATAACAATTTAAAGATTCCTCTTTCTTCTAATACCAGAAAAAATCCTGCAAATGACCAGTGGAAACATATAAGTGAACCTGTACGCACAGTATCATTCCCTGCCTTCCTGTCTAGAGTCAGACTTTACTGTAAATTTAGATCAATGAGAATTTCCATTTTTTGTTTTTGCTGGTTCAACTATACGCTTAACAACATTGTGAGCTATTTTTCTATTTTAACTGATAGTTTTATGCGTTTTATAAAAGTGGTTAAATTTTGAAGGATAATTCTGAGTACTGTTAGGAATGGAAGTATAGACTTGATATAAAACAAGGTGAGAGGGTAGAAATTTCACATTAATACCACTTTTGAATATTGACATAAAATCTTGGACAGACCAACACTGTGAGAAGGGTGAGGTTGTCTTAGGAATGCAAAAGGTTGCATATTAGGAAATCTACTAACATGATTAAGTATGTTAACACATGAAAAGTACAAATAATTAATGAAATCCTAACTATAACTGTTGAAAATTCATTTAATAAAACTCCATATTTATTCTCCATAAAAATTTAATAGTATAGAGTGTATGATAGCCGCCTAACATGATAAAAGATGCCAATATCATAACACGAGCATTTGCATGATAATTAAAGTGAAAACGTTACAGAAATTTGCACAAAGTTATGAATGTGGCAAGAACGTCCATTAACGCTACTCTTACTTATTATTGTTCGGAAGCTCTTTGCAAACCAGTTAAGCAAGAAAAAGAAAATACAGGTATACAAATTGGAAAGAAGGAGGTGAAACTATAATTATTTTGCTTTTATCTCTCCAGAACCAGAGGCAATCTGACTAAAACATAACCACAATCAATAAAATAATTCAGTAACCTGGTTATACATGGAAATTAATCAAAAAATTAGCAGCCTCTTTACACTAATAGAATTAGAAAATATAAAGACTGAAAATCTCCCTCTATGACAGCAATAAATATAATAAAATATGTAGGCATATAATCAATAAGAATTCAGCAAGTTTTAAATGTAGAAAAAACTTTCATATGCTATCGGTAAGACAAGTAAATGGCAGCACCATAGTTTAAGGGGAGAAGATTCAACATCGTAATGACTTCAAGTCTCTTTAAGTTAACCTAGAAGTTTCATAAATACAAACAATAAGACCATTTTAGGAATCAGAACAAGTGATTTTAAATTTTCGGTGGACAAATAAGCAAGCAATAGTTGCCAAGAATTCCCTCAGAATGCAAAGTAATGAGCAATGTCTCATCGTTCAGGACAAATGGGGACTTTGTGCAAATGAAAGCACAAAGGTAAAGGGCAAAATCACTGGAGGATTTTTTTTTTTTAAATAATCTTACATCAAGGAAGGAGTTTCTCAGTGTGACTCAGAGAAATGATAAAGCAATGATAATACATTTACCTGAATAAAAATAAAAAACACCCATGGAAAATAACCCCATACGCAAAGGAAGGAGGCAAATGTCAAGTTGGAAAAAGGATTTGCAACTCCCATCAGAAGCAAAGGGCTGGTTTCTCCACTGTATAAAAAAATGCTAGAAAATCATTAATATAACGACCCCACGGCAGGGGGAAAGTGAGAAAAGGGAAACATGTATGATGTTCACATAAAAGAATATCCAGATGCATCTTAAATATGTCTAAAGTGGTCCAAACCAACTCATGATGAGAGAAATAATAGCTCCAACTGTGTGGGATACTATTTCTTAGGCTGGTAAACATCAAAAAGCTTGACACCAACCACCACAGCACCCCACATTGACAAACATCTGGGGAAACAGTATACATTGATTTGGTTTACAGGAAGGGCAACTTAGCAATATGTGGCAAAGATAAAAATACACACATGCTTTGACCTAGAAATTCCGTTACAAGAATTATAGTTTATAAACTTGAACATGTAAGAAATGACATTGGTACAAGTTATTTGTTGTAGCGTAATGGATAACAGCAAAAGATTAAAAAACATTAAAGGTTTTCACAATCGCGGACCAATTAAATAGTGCGGAAGCGCACAACAGAAGAGGGGAAAAAGAGGAAATTTAGTTCTATATCTATCTAAATGTATGATTAGTATATACTGTCTTAGTTTGTTTAGGTGGCTATAATAAACACCATAAACTGGGTAACTTGTAGACTGCATAAATTTATTTCTCACAGTCCTAGAAGCTGGGAAATCCAAAATCAAAAGGTGTAAAAATATTTGGTGTCTGGTAAGGGCCACTTGCTTACTGAGAGATGGTGCTGTCTCACTGTGTACTCATCCTGTGAAAGGAGTAGGGGGACTATCTCGGGCCTCCAGGTCTCTTTCTAAGGTCACTAATCCTGTTCATGGAGATATCATGACCTAATTCCCTTACAGACATTTCATCTCCTACTGCCATCACCTAGGGAGTTAGAATTTCAACATCTGAATTTTAGAAGGGCAGAATATTCAGGTTATAATAGTAACTGAAAAAGAAATAGCAAAATAATGTATGATAGCATTTGAAGCAAAATACGAAATAAATCATTTGTATGTATACTAAGTATCTCTGGATTTATCCCTAACACATTGTACAATAATTTACTCTAGGGAGGAGAACTGGATAATAAGGGGCAGAAGAAGGCAGGGCATTTTATTTCAGGCCATTTTTGTATATTTTTGAATGTTGTAGCATTAGTACTTGCTATGTTTAAAAAGAATTAAAGTTGGCTCAGCACCTGTGGCTCAAGTGGCTAAGGCGCCAGCCACATACACCTAAGGTGGTGGGTTCAAATCCAGCCCGGACCTGCCAAACAACAATAATGGCTGCAACCAAAAAATAGCCAGGCGTTGTGGC
>NW_003852447.1:11322897-11339194 GCF_000181295.1 Otolemur garnettii
AAAAAAAAAAAAAAGACAAGAAAAAGGATTAAAGTTAAATTAAAGGAAAAGAAGGAGTGTTTATATGTTCATGAATTCAATAAAAGTGATTCACAGGAATGGTTTGAAGGGAGTAGATCGAGGGGGAAATAGAAGGTGAGAAATTAGAGAATAAGATTATGAAACACAAACATATTTAAATAAGTTTGTGCTTAGGGTTATAGGTGCTGATCAGATCAGGAAATTGCTTTAGATAGGTAATAAATAGATATACATGAGATAAACTTATATAAGAGATAAAGACAAAAATATTCAACATGTTGTTGGGGATGATCCACTATCCAGGTTGTAAGTTTTTCAAGTCTAAAGGGCTAGTTACCAAAAATAATAGCATTGGTTTTGAACTCTGGATTTTTACATTTTTCTTTTCTGATAGGAATTAAATCAAAATACTTGCTATCTATGATATTAAGGCCAGGCCTAATTGGTGGCAATGAAAACACTAGGAATGTGTGTATTTCTGTAATGAAAGGGGACAGAGGGTAACTGAGTAGATCAAGTGAAATGGCACCATGTTGGTGTCAGACAATCCTGGTGGGAGAACAGGATGTTGTGCTGTCCCCGCCTGCTGTCCCCGCCTGCTGCCCCCACTATTTCCATATTCCACCAACACCCATTGCATGTGCTGGCTGAGCGAGTGAGGAACGAGGGAACGGCATTCTGTAGGTCTAGCACTGCAGAACAAATGGAAATAGTTATTTTGTGAGAAAGAAAGATGAAGACAAGTTACGAAATGTTTCTATTTCAAGACCTGCAATTATCTAGACATTTGTTGTGTTTTCCATTGCAACATACAGTCCACTCTTGTAATGCATCTGTAACTTTTGGAAACCTCTATTTTGCTTCTGGCATCTGCCTCTCATCATCCGATTCACACCCAACTCAAGCCACGGCCACCCACGTCCAAATGTCTTCTCCACTCCCACCCCTTCTTCATTGGTCTCTGTGGCTTCCTCTTTCCATCATGTAAAAATTATGCCCCTTTCTCACCTTCTCCTTCCATGATAACGTGCTGTATCGTACTTCACTCACCAGTGATCTGTCCACTTCCCCCCCCTTGGAATATGCCTTCAGACAACTCATAGCAGCATAGGAAAGTGGGTAGAGCTGTTGGATTTCAGGTTAGTGGATAAATATTATTCCAACCATAGCAGCTAACACAGTGCTTGTGTGAACTGAGCAGAATTAGTAAATGTTATTTAAGAGAATTCATAACAACATTTCAAAAGAAGCAGATTTTAGTTTAATTTAAAGCAGGTCTATTAACATAGCTTTCCAAAATAGAACCTAGCTTTTCTTTCAACGTAGGGAAGGTTTTTGTTCACTCCTCTAATTGCCGGTTTTTTTTTTTTTTTTTATGGTAGAGGTTTCTTCATGAGATACCCCGTTGTTTTGAAAGGTGCATGTTGTTTAAATTTATGTTTTAAATTTACAATCCCTTGATTCACTCTCTACTTCTCATTGAAGTTGAATCTCATGCCTACATTGCTTATTGCAGTAAGCGATGACTAGTAAACAACAATAAAAATTTTTTTTATATAAGACACTAATTCTATAGCAAAATAATCTTACCTTTAAAAAAAAAGAAAAAACAGTGAACCATCTTAAGTATTCACTAGTTTTTGCTGGAGGGAGTTTACTGAAATGAGCTGAGGCAGAGAGACTGCACAGACCCCGCACAGCAAGGGCAACCCAGATGAGAGACAACTCGCTCGGCCTTTCAAAAGAGGGGGAAGTTTTGGTTCCAGACCTGCTCCAGAGAGAGGTTCAAAGGGACTCAGCACTGGCAGAACAAAGAACCCTGGGAGGGAGGCTTTGCTCCAAAAGAGAGGTTTTTCCTTCAGGAGAAGACTGTTCTAAGGTAGAGGAGACTGGCTGTTTCAAGCTCAAAAAAAAGCTCATGGCTCTTAGCAAAACAGTGAGTAGAAAAGGAATATTAACTTGACTCCAGCTGAGAGAAGTGGATCAAAGTAAACCTACTGCATGTCTAGTAAAAGGAAGGACTGTTTCTTGGACTGAGCTTCTGCGGCTTTCCTGTCATTTTGTATTTTGCATTTTTTCTATTATTTATGGTTGATAAATGTGCTTTGATTCTATAAGTTCTTTTTGTTTGTTTTCCCTATATGTGCATCATTCATATTTAATTCCAGAAACACGTATGGATGTCTGTTACGGAGCAGACACTTTGCAAAGTGCTATAGTTTCAACATGAGTAGGCCCCGCGCCTCCCCACATAGACCCAGTTGCCTCCCCACATAGACCCAGTTGCCTCCCGACATGGACCCAGTCGCCTAGTGGGAAGCCACGCAACTCACCACAGAAAAAGGAAGTGGCACAGCATTTGGAATGTGACAGGGATTTACATTCTGATTCTCTCACGTACGTTATCTAAAAGGGATAAGTTGAATAAAATAAATTCTAATCTTTAATTTCCTTGCCTATAAAATGTAGATATACTTTATGGATTATTATGAAGATTAAATGAGATTATGCATGTTTACATGGAAAGCAAAATAAAAATGCCCAGCATATAATACATTTTTAATAAGTGTTAATTACTATGACTCTTTCCACCATTATTATTATTACAGATTTTTCTAGATAAACTCCATGCCATCATTTACTTGTATTGCAATTAGTATGATCTGGGAGAGGATTGGAGAAGATGCTGAGAAGAATATTTAGGACTCCTAAAGAATTTAACCATTTCTTCGTGGGAAAGAAGACAAACATATTTTTAGTAGAAAACATGAGGAAACACATTTGAGAAATTTCGTTCACTAAACTGGATGCTAAAAAGTATGGCTGCTGAAAATCCAGGCCTCAGTTGTAGATAGTATTAAGTCAGACAGATGTCTACTTTCTTTCTAAATCTGATCTCTGCTTTGGTCTACCTTACTCTCTGCCCAGGAATCAATCTGTATGGACCATAAAGACACTCACGAGCCTTCTTGCCTCCAGTTGGGTCCAGCCAATAGGAAACCCCAAGAAAATACTGGAGGGAAGGGGAGAGAAATCAGGACATTTATTCCCCTGGTTCCTTCTCTACAAGATAGTCTTGGGCTAGCTACGTATGTTGAAAAAAAAGTCACTATTCCCAACAATGTGGCCTGTTCTACCTTTGAGTCTCTTTCTATCTAAGTTCCAATAACTTCTCCCATACCTTCTTGCTGTGAGTCTTGGGTGGCAACTTCTGTTCAAAGTCCCAGGTTCTCTGTGTTGTCCCTGTAGACTTTCCCTTATCCTGACTACTTCATGTAATACATTCTTTTGTAAATGAATTCTCCCAGAGTTTTCCTGATTCAAGCATACTCTTCATTTCGTGTTAGAACTTTACTGATAGAGGTGTTGATTGTTGTGTTAAGATTTTATTCATGGCTAAGCGCCTGTGGCTCAAGTGGCTAAGGTGCCACCCACATACACTCAAATCCAGCCTGGCCCACCAAACAACGACGGCTGCAACCAAAAAATAGCCAGGTGTTGTGGCAGGCGCCTGTGGTCCCAGCTACTTGGGAGGCGGAAGCAGGACACTCGCTTGAGCCAGGAGTTGGAGGTTGCTGTGAGCTGTGATGCCACAGCACTCTACCCAGGGGGACAGCCTGAGGCTCTGTTTCAAAAAAAAAAATAGATTTTATTCATGCATTAACTTATGCTCTCATAAAACAAACTTCTGCTGAGGATTTATTAGGGCACTGCTAAACATTGTCTCTGGTCTCATGGAATTTGCAGTCTAACGTGAGATATATACAAATAACTAACCATGATACTATAGTACAATAGATGTCAAAATGAAGGAAGCAAGTGTGCTTAGCACTTCATATCAGCCACACCTGATCTGGACACAATTGGGTGACACGTATGGAATGTGAAGTTTGTTTAATGAAAAAAAAAGTATGAGGAATAATGGAACTGAGAATACAGGAACGTAGCAATAATGGGATGGCAGTACACTTTAGGAATGACAATGGATGACAAAGGGTGAAACATGTTGAAACTCCACATTTGGTCTTAAAAGTCACAGAAGCCCACTGATGAGAATGGCTCACTAAACTTTGGCCCAGACTGATTTGGAGATGGTTCCTGTTGTGGGTGGATTTGAAAGTATCTGACCTTATTGGTAGAAGTCAACATTGGTTCTTAATGCATGGAGGGGACCTAAGCAACTGCAGGTAAGCAATCTAAGTCATCTGACTCTCCAATCTTCTGTATCTCAGAAACAATATCCCGATTTCCTTTTCCTCTATTGTTGTTTCTCTCTTTTCACTTTAAAATGTATCAAATTGGCAGTTAATACCTTATTCATTCAGGGGACTTGAGAGCAACAGAACCAAGATGATGTATAAAGAGAGACAGATGTATTTTTTTTTTTTTTTTTTGGCCAGGGTGTTTTTTTTGGCCAGAGCCGGGTTTGAACCCACCACCTCCGGCATATGGGGCCAGGGTCCTACTCCTTTGAGCCACAGATGCCGCCAAGACAGATGTATTTTAAGGAATTGGCTCATGTGACTGTAGAAGCTGGCAAGTCCAAAATTTGCAGGACAGACTAGCAAGCTGGAGACTCATGGAAAACCTGATGTTACAGTCTTGAATCTGATAGAATACTGGAGACAGAATTTCTTCCTCTTCAATTTTTTCTCTTAAGGCCTTTGCTTGATTGATCCACATTGTACAGGATAATCTGCTTTCCTAAGAGTCTGTTCATTTAAATGTAAATTACATCTAAAAAGTACCTTCAAAGCAATAGCTAGACAACTGGTGTTTGACCCACCAACTGGGTATTGTGGCCTATCCTTGTTGACATATGAAATTATGGAGAATATGACCTCCATATCCTCTTTGCCTGTTCCCTCATGCAACATTTAACATTCCAATCTCATTATTTACCTGTAAAACAACTTTCTCAGTGGCTGAAAATCATTTTTTATTACTAATTCTAGGGACTTTCTGACTACTTTTGGTGCCACCTCCACCTTCATGGAAAAATCTTTTGACTTTTGATTTCTAGACACTGTCAGACTTTCCTCCTCTGTATCTGACCATCTATATGTACTCCCCAACATTTAGTTCTTAGTTTGGGGTTCTCCTCTTCTAGTTGTCATGTTTTGGAGAACATATTTACTGTCTTTGTTTCAACCACCAGATTTGTGCCTGTGACTCCTGAACTCTCATCTGGGAGTTGACTTGGGTTATTCATTTCTTCTTCCAGTTATTAACAAAATATGTCATTTTCCCACCGTGGCTTCTTGCTGTCTGTTTTGCAATTTTCTATTAGATTGTTTCACCTTAGACAACTTTGATTACATAACTCTTCTTATCCAAAACCACAATTTCTATGACTTAGAGTTTAAGCTACTCTACCTACTTGTCAAGGTCTTTCATAATTTCACGGTCTGATTTTTTATCCATTTTCCTTACAACATGTTCTGATTAGGCAAATCTATTCACATAGGCAATCATGTTGTCCTGGATTCTGGGAATACAGAAATGAATGAAAATATGGTCCTTGTTCTTTGGATACTGACAGCAGTACATCAGTGCCAGATACGCAGGATGTACATTAAGACTTATCTGCATACAACTCGTGCTAATGGAATTCAGCCTATGAATAAGTATTCTGGTAGTTGTATCAGCCAGTTTTAGTGGGGATGTAACTTTTCTAACGCGTGTGGGGAGTTAAGGTGTAACGTGAAGGCCAACAGAAGTCCAGATCAATGTGTAACCAGAGAAATAAGCATTGGCTTGTTTTTTCCTCACATGGAATCTGTTTTCAGAAATCTAATGTTATTTTAATAGGTTAAATGGAGTCAGCTCTGTAACCACTCTAGAGGGATTAGGTTAAACTGTGGGGGTGACAGTTTTTAATCAATGGCTATTCAAAAGTTCCACCTACTGGAGCTGCACTGTACTAGTGTCAGAGAAAGCCCTGAGTTCCTCACCTCTCTCCAAAAGGATCCCCTTATTCAGAGTCCTTTACCTCTGCCAATAATCCTTTCCTTGTCTTCAATAATTACTCTTCCATGAAACTTTTTCTGTTTATTTGTTGACTGATTAGTATGGCTGTTGTTGATCTGTTCCTATGACCAAACATTTCATTAAATATTCATTGATTTTCTAATGTTATTATTTGCAGTTGTCATATATATATATATATATATATATATATATCTCAATTGTGTTTGTTCTGATGAGGTGAGAAATTTTCTTTCAGATAGAGACCAAGTCTTATATTTATTTTTATCCTCTAATGTTATTATCATAGAGGACAGCAGGTAGCAGATGCTCAATAAACACTGTTTGATATGAAGGAGTGGTGAGAGAGCGTAGAACCAACACTTAGTGCACATCTAACACGTGGTGGGCACAGTGCTAGCAAATTGCATATACTGTCTGGATAATTATAACAGCAGATGGAGAGAGAGATCCCCTCCCCCCTATTTCAGATGAAGAAGCAAAGCCTTTTAGTTGTTAAATAATTTGGCCGAGGTTGTCATCATTTGCCTTGGTCTGATCCAGTCTTTGAACCTAGGTCTATTTGTATTCAAGCTTATTTTCCCCCAAATCTACTGTGCTATCTTCTCATTATGCACTCTGTAATAGATGCTGTGATGTGCTGCCCAGACTGGGGAGTGTTGGTGATTGAGAGTGTCAATTGTGTCCCCCTCTGGAATGTGCCTTTAGCTGAAGAGAGCATCCTCACCTTAGGTGATGCCCTTTCTCAGGGCAGTCCGCATCCAGTGACTGGACCATGTAGGGCAGGTGTCCTCAAACTATGGCCTGCGGGGCACATGTGGCCCACCTAGGACATTTATCCTGCCTGCCAGGTGTTTTTGCCACCTCTGCCTGTCCTGCTTAGCAGCCAACTCATCTTGGGGCCCACAGTCTGGCCCTCCAACGGTCTGAGGGACAGTGAACTGGCCCCTTGTTTAAAACGTTTGAGGACCCCTGATGTAGGGGTACGAAGGCCTAGCCTCTTGCCAATTTCAGGATTGTTTTGAATAATATCTGAGCTCCAGAGATATTAACAGTATTGGCTAAAAGTAGGACCTTTCAGGTTAATCCTTCTTTCCATCCAGCCCAGCTTTCCTCACTATGTGAACTCTCTATTTGTCTGAAGCACAACACTCAGTAAACATCTTTCTTGCAAATCTCTGCTTCAGGGTCTGCTTTTCAAAGAACTAACCTGCAACCTGCATCATGTCACAGCTAAACCCTTGTCAGAAGAATGTGGCATGTTCTCGACACAGGGTATCATCCCTTCATAGAAACTTCCAGGACCTACCGTGAGTGCTAAAGCTGCCTGGAATGTGTTACGATCGTATTTTTCTCCTTCCTACTTACAAATCCAAGAAAAACAAATTCTTAGCAAGAACAGGAGGCACAGACTCTGTTGTCTTCTTTCTGTAAAGCAGCTCCCTTAAACCGATGCACATTGTATAACTGTTATACAACCTAATATTGGCCAGCAAATTTTCTCAGAAAGTAAAAGTAGGATTCTGGCTTGAATCACTTGAGACTCTTCAGAAGACATGAGAGGGATGTCTTTGACTCTTTGTAGTTATAAGACATATTTAGTTTGATCCTTTTCAAATTCTGATGACATTTGATTAAAACCAGTTTCCACGTTTTTAAAGGTATATTTTAGCACTTAATTAATGTTCAACTTTTACATACAGATTACAAAAACAATCTCTACGTCCCTGCTTGTGAATCGAATGTCTTTTTGATTTCAGCTCTTTCGTCCCTTTCTTCTGTCAGAGAATCAAGTGCAGGCTCAGCTCTAATAGAATGTTCTCTCTGCACCTTGAGGGCGGCTATGCATATGCAGTTACTGTTTAAGGCCATGGCTGGAATAGTACCAAAAATAGAAAGTCAATTTTGGGTTGTCACTCACTCTGTAGAGCACAGCCTGCTACTAGAAGTTAGCTGGTGACTAGTAAGGCACCAGAATTTAGAATCCAGGGCAGAGCAGAGATATGTACTGAGAAATAACTTTCTAAATCCTTAAGGGAGCAATGTACCCTTTGCCCAGACACAAGTTTTATATTAGGAAAAAATGTGGGATAAGAAAAGAGACTAATGTAATTCACAAGTCAAAACCTACTCTCCTCATCTAGGAACTCACACCTCATGGATAAACAACTAAAATACAGTAAAGATGGATTCATAAGAAGGTCAGAGAGCCAACAAAAGTAAATGTGTTCCTAAAATTCCTGATTTTTCTTATTCTCCATGAAGTTGAATGGAGATGAATAAACCATGAAAGACTTGCCTGTGATCACCCATTTCTCTTTAATCTGGGAGCGTCTGATATTTCCTGGCTGCTAATTTGGTGATGTGGGGGGTTTAGATTTCACTTTGCTAAGTCCTTGGGTTTTCTGTTCTGTCTTTTTCTCCTATCGTGTCCCTTCTTCAAGTCACCCTGCAGCAAGGGTCCAGAGCTGTCCTGTTGTCCCTTGACGTGACATCACCAGCCCATCAGAGCCCAGCTGCAATGTAGACCAGTCCCATCCCATACAGCGTAATTGGTAATTAGATTCCGCATCATTGAGGGGATAGTAACAGAGGGCCCATTATAAATAGAGAAACGTAGAACAAAGGGTACCTATCTAGGCCGGCCACTGTTAAAGAAGCTTAAAGCTCTAAAACTTTCAGCACCTTGTTCAGGAGCAAAGAAAGAGCAAACATAAGCTCTGGGAACCAGAGGAGGGTGACAAGCATTAATAGTGCCATTATCTCAAGATAATGCTAAGCTGATAAAATATTTGGCCATGGCCTAGGCTTTTATTTCCCATGGAAATATGGGTTTCAAATACCACAATCTATCACAGAATCTCAAGGGGATTGCACATTTTGTAATGTATTAAATTCACGTAAACTGCCACGATGAAGACAGAAAATCTAATTTAGGGAAAAATATTCTAGCATAATAAGGAGACTAAACTGAGGTGGCCACATTAGGGACCCGCTGGCTCTCGGGCTGACTGTTTTCTTAATCAAAGAGCCTGTCAGTGGGAAGGCCACCAAAAATGTTATGGGATTCAGAGCTGACAGTTATTAGATGCACACAACAGGTAAATTAATATTTGGTGATAGGCTTCTGGTGCTTGGGGCTTGACAGCTTTGGCACTACAAATGAGGGGAGATTAGATTCTTTGTCATAGTCAACCAAATATCACAATTCTCTGGCTGTCACTAGGTGGTTCAGGAATCTATATTAACTCTTTCAGGCCACCAGGAGCCTTTACAGAAAATAATTTATTACTAGACATTTACCAGTGCCTGGGAGAATTGGTAGAAAGAACTACTGGCCTGTGGTTTCTATCTTTTGTAACCAGGGCTCTGAACTGTAAGAAACCACACGGACCATCTAGTACACCACTCTCTTCCTCTCCAGGGGTCTAGATGGGCAGGAAATCCCACTCAATTGCACCTCCTGACAGTGGCAGGGTAGGGGGTCAACCTCATTTCTATTCCATGAAGTGTGATTTACCGAAAGGGAATAATTTGTGGAGTACTTGGATTTCCACCTTCTACTCTGAGCCCAACCAAACTCTGTGAGAAAGCTGGTGATACATTTTACCAGTTAGAAAACAAAGAGCCAGTAGCAAAGCGAGTTGCTTAATGTCAAGCACAATTAGAATTGCAATCTGGTTCCTCTGATTCCAGACTCTGTGTTCTTTTCACTGCATTGTATACTGACTGTATTAAAACTCAGATTACTTTCCGATATAAAGTTTCCCTTAGGGTAATACATTTTCCTTATTAACCTGCTGCTCTTTTCCAAATTCAAAAAGTATGACTAGATCTCCATTTTATCACAAAACTCTGGTGTTATTTAAATCAAACGTAAACACCGTTGTAAGCAAGTCCTTCTCTTCCTCTTCCTTTCTTCTCTCCTCCTCCACCCACCACCCTGCCCCCCCACCAACCTTCCTTTCCTCCTTCTTTTTAAACTAGGGAAAGAAGATATCTTAAGGATGAACGCGTCCGTTTCCTGCTCCCTTCCTGCACTGTTCCTGTTAGAATGTGTAGACAGTCCTCATTCTTTATTTGCATATCATTTAAAGTGTATTAACTTCTAAAGGTTATTGAGTCTTACAGACTATTCTTCATAGAATTGTCATTCATGGCAAATGCAGATGTGGCTGTTAGTTTTGCAATCGCCCAGAAAAAATCACAAAGAAAAATTACCATTTGTATTTTTTAATATAAATGAATGACATCTCTTACTGTAACTGTCGGAAGTCCTACAGTACACACGATCAGATTATTCCACAAAGAGGCCAGAACATTCATATGAAGCTCAAGTTCACTGAATTCTATCAGTCATCAGTTATGAAGGGACAATTTCTCCACAAGGGCCTATTTAGAAAAAGAACCCTTTCCTATTTAGAAGCTCTAGCTTACACTACATTACAGTCAAGGCTACTAATGATAAGATGGAATAGACATTTAAATTTTTTTTGCTTAGATAAGAGCAATAATTGCTATAATTGTTTCTAGACAAATCAAGTGGATTCAAGCCTGCTGCCTTTTATTTTTTTAAAGCAAGAATCTCTTAAAAAGTAAGAAGGTATTCTCTGACTGTAGTGTTGTGAAGAGCTTATTTTGAACAGGAGTAGAAATGTTTGAAAAGGTGCAGTAAGCCAGGAGGAAAAAAGTAAAAGCCCTGATCTCTTCCAAATTAAACTTTCAGGTGTGTTCCCACCCACTCCCTCTACTTCAGCTTCAAGTTCTAGAAGATTAACCAACGCTCAGGCAGGTAGCTATAACACTGATGGGGTTTCCTGGGTTGCTGCTATTCCTGGGGTCCCCCAAGGGGCACCTACTGCAGCAACAACAAAGATATTCTGAAGACGCGGTGTGTGTTTGAGTCTCAGCAGGTGGAACAGTGGGGGCTACCATAGGAAGAAGGTTAAAGAATATTCTTCAACTGATAGATTTGAATAAACATTAGGCAACATCTGCGTGGTGAAGAAACAAACACCAGATTGAAAAATAGTCTGTAAAAGAGTGGCCTTTCAAGCGAGTTGTATTCACCCAGTGTACGTAACTCATTGTGTTTAGTTGAAGGCAACACACTCGCTCACACACACACAGGGACAGTCACACACAGAGACACTCAGACACAATGATCCATTTTATAATTACATTTTACCTGGTAACTACCTGATGAAGAAATGTCCCCATGTGACTGTTCCATGAGAACACTGTCCTCTCAGCTCCCTCCTGATGTAAGAATTTCACTGTTATGAATGTGCTTTTTATGATTAAAGATGTACATTACACATGGCTCTTAAAGGTGAGTAGAAATTATTTCATCTCATGCTTGGCCAAGAAAATGGTGATCTATTGTTACAGGGGAAGAAAAACTAATTGAGTTGCACTTACCGAGAGAGGGTTTAATATTAACTCTATGTGGGTGACTGAAACCTACATTCCCTGGAAGACACTACTCTGCTTTGATATTGCTTCACCCCCACGCAGGGTATAGGCACAGAAATTGGCTAGTAAAGCAGGCACAATTTGGTGACATTGAAAAACTCTTAATTCCCAGGCCAGATTAGATGTAGATCCTCTTTCCATGCACATTCTACCAAAGCACTATAACAACAAAACAAAGTAACAAAGCAAAAATGTAGGTGGGATCTTCTTTTCTAAACTTCTCCTGGACCAGGATCTACAGAACTCATCCGCCTGATGATAATATGATCTCTCTCTCACACACACCATGGGCATACCAACAAACACACACTGATACACATGAATACGTATGTCATATCTTAACTAAGCAGTTCTGTGCCAAGGGAGTTTAGAAAACATGTTTAAATTAAGTAAAGAATTCAAAAGACCAACATATATCCCAAAATATCATTGCAGGAAACGGTGCAATTTCACATAGACCCCAGAAATCTTTCTGAGTGGTATCATCGAAAAGGTAGAAAAATCTGATACATGATCCTAAAGCTGGTGAATTGTTTTCTTTTTTCACAAAATTCTTGCACCAGGATCTTCACAGCAATGATCAGGGGTCCCTACCAGTTCAGATAGACTATACAGGATTTCATGCAAATAGTAAAGTGATTCATTGGCATAATCTAATCCATATTATAGATCGAATGTCGTAAACACTTCTGTGTTAAGCTTAATCATGCACAAATGATTACAAAAGATATATTTATTTATTTTATTTATTTGTTAATCAGAGTCTCACTTTATTGCTCTGGGTAAGGTTCTGTGATGTCATAGCTCATAGCAACCTCGAACTCCTGATTCTCTTGCCTGAGCTTTCCAAGTAGTTGGGACTACAGACACCTGACACAATGCCCGGCTATTTTTATTTATTTATTTATTTATTTTGGTTGCTGTTGCGTTTGTTGGTTAGCTGGCTTGGGCCAGGTTCAAACCCGCCAACTTCGGTGTATGTGGTAGGTGCAATAACCACTGTGCTATGGACACCGAGCCCATAGGTGAGTTTCTTACCTCAGCCTCCTGAGTAGCTGGGACAACAAGTGTCTGCCAGAACTCCCGGCTATTTTTAGAGTTGAGGTGAAGTCTTATTCTGGCTCAGGCTGGTCTCAAACCTGTGAGCTCGGGCAATCCACCCACCTTGGCCTCTCAGAGTGCTAGGATTACAGGTGTGAGCCATCACGCCTGGCCTAGGTAGATATATTTACTTTTATATCATTCCCAAGAAATGGAAGAAAACTGTTAGATAACTTGGCCCCAAAGGGTGATCTCAATGTGAGTTTGGTCTGGCTGTCTCCTAATTTTACAGTATCCAAGTTCTGCTCATTTTCTTTACCCCATCTCAATAGCGTTCCTTCCCCACATAGGGCAGGGCATTGGGCATTGCCCTGCCCTGTGCTTAGGTATTGCTTTGGCCTCTAGTATCATTCATGGTATTTGCATATTTTTGAAACCCATTTGCAGTCAACGAAAGTTGATTTTACATATCAAGCACTTTTGGGTTTGCTGAAGAAAGTTTGGTTTCCTCTAAATAAACTCTACAATGTGGTCCATGCCTACTATCCCAGGAATGGCTTGCCTGGATGTGCGGCCTTGTGCCTTTCTCTCTCTCTACTGAAAGTTTTGTTCTATTCCTATTGTTATGGTTTAGGCCCCGTGGCAGGATTGAGAAGAGATTCCATTCCATCTTATTGACCAGAAACTTCCTGATGGAGTCTGAACAGTCAAACGACATTAAACATCCTCCTGGCTTCAGCTGCTTGGGAGAATACAGCTCCCTCATCTCACAAGAGACAAGGTACCAGAGGAAGGCAGAAAAGGAAGCCATTATGCAAATTAAGAATATTTATAAGGAGAAGTTGAAAATATTCTTTCAGCAGTTAAGATCTCTCTGGCCTTTTTACTTACAATATTAATAAGAAGATTGAATGTTGGACCCCAAAGAAAGAAAATGATCAGGAAAGGGAACTAGGAAAATGGAAACACTTTCTTTCTATTATCATTTACTGTTACCAAGAAAGCTTTGGCTTTCTGGGATCTTTATTAAGAACCCCAACTCTCCAAGGAATTGATTTAAAATGTTACCATTTTCAGTGGCATTTAGGTCTCAAAAGTACTCCGCAGTGGGCCAGTTCTACTTACCCATTTTTATCTTCTATTCCTAGGGGAAAGTGACATTAAAGTTGTGCAAAAAGTCCAATTTCTTCCTGGGCTTCTAGTTGCTTTTTGACATTGAATGTGTAGAAACTCCTTCAAAATGAAACTCCTTTTCTATATCTGAATTTCCATTAGGTCCTGTAGTGGGAAGGGAAGGTAGAATTTTCCCATGTTAAAGGAAGGGGTGCTTGGGTGCAGGGTAGGACAGGATCTAGCCCAGTGTTACAGTAATCTTAGTCCAAGGTTACTCACAAATTCTTCAAGGAAGAAATTCCAAACTTCAGAGAAAAGAAAGCTCTAACGTCCCCACCAGGAGTGTGTTTTATAGTTTGTGGTTCACTTTTTTTCTATGTTTTGAGTGACAGGGATCAGAAGGCAGTTTTACTACAATCCGGGCATAATAGCAAAGCTACCATTTGCTTCGTGAAATTGGGCAATTTCTCAGATACTGTTGTTTGTTACAGAGCTATCTTCCGAGGCCTAGTTATTGTCATGTTCTCATTTTCTCAACACCTCTGAGTTAATAGTGCAAAGATAATCTGATATCTATCATAAAATATGCATATTTGCTTTCTTCTAGTTACTTTACCGTCTATATTGAGTAAGATTACCAGAATATAGCATGGAGTCTAAATTGTTATTGTTAACTAATGATTATCGGAGATTTAAAAAAAAAAAAAGGTTTGTGACATTAATTAGGAACATTCATTTTCAAAATCATCTGAAGAGCAAAATTGTCCCAAATATTAATTCTGAATATTTTCATAATATTGAGGATAACCTTCTTAGGAGACTATTCACCCAGATTTCAGTATTAACTGTCAGCAGCTTCACTTACTATTCTAAGAACTAAACAACAAACTTCAATTAAGAAACGGAACCTGTGGGGGTGAGAGATTTGGGTGATAAATGTTTCCTCATTTCTAGCAACTACTGGATTTTCTCTCGCACTCAAAGAATGAGAAAGCAGGCAAATCTCCAAGGCTGAGCTTTTGGGGGTGAGATTTTTTCCTAACAACTCTACACCTAATTATCTGTGTGTGCCATCAGCAGAGATTCTCAAGACACCGCTTATTGAAACTGACCTGGTAGGCATCCCAGGTCTTAAGGATGAATGAATAAATAACTTTGCTGAATGCTGCTGAATATGTGATAATGTAATTAGTATTCCTGCCAACAGAATTGAAAATGAGATGTTGCATCTCTAGGGACTTTTCTACTCCTCTGTAAATAGTTTCTCTTAAAATGCACGAGATACATATGAGCTAAGCAAAAAGGTTGACTCTAAATTAAAATGCTATTATGCTACAGATGATGTGGATGAAGGGCTTACTGAATTGTCACTCCCAGATTGACAGAAGAAAGCCTTCATTTACATATTTTCCAAGCATATTGAACCCCAAAGGCGTTTGGTTTTTTTTTCAAACAACAAAAAAAGCCATTTGGGTTAGACATAATCCGCTAGAGGAACACAATGGTGACCCATCGCTGGTATCTCCATGATTATGAAAATAAACGTTAACATTTATTTGATACTAAGGAGAAGGAAAACAAACTATTTGAAATAAGGGACTTTCTTCTAGGTTTCAAGTAAGAATTTTTTAAAAGTGAGATGTTTCAAAATCATCGGAGATTGCTGCCTCAATTTGTTTAAAACATTAAGGCATTTACCATATTGGCACCAAATCAAGTCAATCTAATCAATTTCCCCTTGGATACTTCAGTAACTTAGAATTTAAATGTTAATCAGCTCCATTCGGATTATTTACATACAGGTGCATAAGAAATAATCCAGCGGATTGTTGCCCAATGTTTGCCAGCTAGCACTGCAAAGACAAGAATTATTTTTTTCTTCCTTCCAGAGCATTTGCAAAGGATGAGTGAACTTCCTTCAGACTCAGCAGGACTTCCTCAGTCTGGCTGTATTTCAACTCAAAATGATTTCCTCCTCAGAAACAAGCCCACGAATGCCAGTTCATCTCTCACTAGCAACAAGAATAGAGATGTATGTCTCATGGCTAAAGACTCAAATCAGGAACATATTTAGAGAGCAGCTGCTAGTGGGTCCAGTTCCTTTAATGGCGTCACTATAAACTAGAATAAACAGAGGGATACAGACCAAGACAGGGCCAAGTATCAGAACAGTTGGCCTAACACTGCCACTAACAAGCTTGGTGGTTCTTCGCAAGCCATACAAGCTTTCTGGGCTTCAACTTCTGCCTATGTAAAGGAAAGCAGTTTAAACTGGTTACTCCTTTATTTATTCAAATACATTGAGCATATTGAGTGCTTGCAATTTGCCAGTTACTGTTGAAGGATTGAAAAATATGCTACCCCAAAATATGCCACTTTGACATAAGGAATTTTTTGTTTTTTTGAGATGAAGTCAATTGAGAAAAAGCAGTTCCAAGAAAAGCTCTCTGCTCGGCTCTATTTGTCTGAAAGCAAGACATAAATGTACAAAGTGGCCCTCTTCTCTCTTTGTACTGGAAAGGACACAGGTTGATCAGTGGAGATGACTTTGGGCTCTTATCAACCTGGAGATGGTACTAGAGAAATCTATGTTAAAAAAATTTAGGGTGGTGCTTGTGGCTCAAAGGAGTAAGGGGCTGGCCCCATATGTCGGAGGTGG
>NW_003852447.1:11339214-11409847 GCF_000181295.1 Otolemur garnettii
TGCCACCTTTTAGCTGCCTAACTCATACGGAAGGACATCAAGCAGCAGCTATCTACGCTAACAATGTCCTATTTAAACAGAATGTAATGTTTTACTCTCCATCATCAAAATTTTCCTACAAAGGATTTCTTGTTTTCTCGATACTATAAAAATGTGGTGTTTTGGGCAGTGCCTGTGGCTCAAAGGAGTAAGGCGCCTGCCGGCCCCATATACCAGAGGTGGCGGTTCAAACCCAGCCCTGGCCAAAAAATAAAAAAAAAAAAAAAAAAAAAAAGAAGAAGAAGAAATCTACTGACTAGCTTTTATCTTTTATCTACCATGAGTTTTCAGTATACTTATTATCCCATAATTTGCTGTTCCTAGAGACTCAAGGTTCCTTTTCTCTGTCTATCACTTCTTTAAGTAGTTATTGTTCTTTGTTGAAGACGCTCAGTAAGCTGGAATTCTAAGTCACTCCTCTGAGTGTTACTATTTCCCCGAGTAACATGGAAGTAAACTTCTTTTTTTCTTGTTAATTCATCTTTTGTTACAGGGATCTCAGGTGAACACTCAAAAGGGTAATTTTTTAAATGTGTCCCCCTAAAATATAGGTGTTTCCAATGTGATGGTATTTGTAAGTAGGATCCTTCATAATAGGATTAAGAACCTTATAACAGAGGCTCTCTTGCCTTTCTGCTGTTTGCTATGTGAAAACATAAGATTCAAAGGATTCTTCCTCTCTGAAAGATACAGCAATAGGGCACCATCTTGGAAATAGAGAATAGTCCTCAGCATACAACCTCTGGTGCCTGAGAAAAAGTAAATTTCTGTTCTTTGTAAATTGTCCAGTCTCAGGCATTTTGCTATAGCATCACAAATACTGAGATAGAAGGGAGAAGGAAACGTATTTTTCCATCCCTATGCTGTGATTGCTACTATAATTACTAATGGCAAACAGCTTCATGGAGCCTATACCCTGGGATATTGAAATTAGATTTCTACTTCTTTTTTTGTCTAAATAGGTTTATTACTCTTCATACTGACTATGAAAGAAAGATTATCACAAACTATCACAAAGTACCCCTTCTAATCTTACAAATCTAGTGCCAATTTTGGTTAATTAAGATCCAAAGGTACATATGAATAATTAATAAACTTGTAAGAATTGGCCTATTTTCAGTATCTCTGGATTTTATTAGGCAAAGATTCTATTTCTTTTGAAAAATAGCATTTTATAAAAGCTTCTCATGTTGGAGATAGTCTGATCAGTGACCATTTTATAAATGTTAGCAAACTTGCCCACATAGATCACTGTACATTTTTTCCTCATGGTTCCCCAGATGATATACTTTTTCTTTGCTTCGATTGCTTTCTTTTCTAATCTTTATACACTCTAAACCAAAATTCTCTGTTGACCCAGAAACTTTGCTAATTCCTAGACAAATATTTTTCTAATGATACTAGTTTCCACTAAAAAAAAAAAAAAAAAGAACAACCACTATTTATTGAGCAATTATGTAGAGACTTGTGTTGAAGAGATATGTTATGGCTTGGATATGTCCCCCAGAAAGTATGTGTTGAACTTAGTTTCCAGTATAAGAATATTGAGAAGTATTTAGGTCATGAGGGCTCCACTCTCATTAATAGATTAATGTGGGTTATAAAAAAATCTTCAGATATCATGTTTGATCTCTTATATCTTTTGTTTTTTCTCTCTTGCACCTTCGCTATGGAATGACACAGCATGAAAGCCTTCACTGTATGTGGGCCTCTTGATCTTATACCTACTAGCCCCCATATCTGTAAGAAACAAATCTGTCTTCTTCATAAATCACCCAGTTTTAGACACTCCATTATAGTAGAGCAAAATGGACTAAGATATGGCAATAATTTAGAAGGATAGAAGCAGTAAGACTACCTTCAGGTGTATCATGGAGATAATTAAGAATTGTTATGCAGGGAGAGCAGTTCAAGATGTCTAACTAGATATAGGGGACACTTGTCCTCTCCAGAAAGAAGAATTAAAGTCACAAATAGATAGTCACTCTTTGAATACACTAGAGTCCAACAGAAAAGTCACAAGGAATATGAAGGCACAGAAGTATATGCAAGTAGGTGGTCAGCTTGGCAAGATCAGCTGAGAGACCAGAGAAATTTGCTACTGGGGGAAAGGGTAAGTGAGAGAACTTTAGTGGTCTACATCCCTATGGTAGAATGCTGCAATGTAAAGCACAGGAGGGCTTAACCTGTCAAAACTGAATAAAAAAGAAATAGGAAACTTGAATAGTCTCATTATTCATAATAAGTAATGAGGTTGAATAAGACAAAGTCTCTGAACAAAGAGAAGCCCATGAGTGGTTGGATTCATTGCAAAATTCTACCAAATGTATAAAGAAGAACTAATACAAATCCTCCTCAATCTATTTTTTAAAAATTGAAGACAAGGAAATTCTCCCTAACTCATTCTACAAGGCCAACATTACCTGGATACCAAAACCATAAAAGGGCACAATAAAAATGAAAGCCAAAGGCCAATAATCTCAATAAACATAGATGAAAAAATCCTCTACAAAAACTAGAAAACCTAACTGACAGTACACACACACACACACACACAAACCATGATCAAACAGGTTTCTAGAACAACATAGACAAATCAATAAGTATGATACATCACATCAAGAGAATTAAGGACAAAAACTATAGAATCATCTTTATAGATGCTGAAAAAATATTTGACAAAATTTTAGCATCCCTTCATAATAAAAACTTTCAAAACTAAGAATAGAAGGATGATACCTAAAATAATAAAAGCCTTATATGTCACACTGATAGCTAAGATCATACTGAGTGAGAAAAGTCAAAAGCCTTTCCTCTAAGAACTGGAACAAGATAAAGTTGCCCACTCTCACTATTCCTATTCAACAGAGTACTGGGAATCCATAGCAATCAAGCAAGAAAAGGAAATAAAATTCATTCAATTTGGAAAAGAGGAAGTCAGAGCAGATGATATGATTATACTCTTAGAAAAATCAAAAGCCTCCATCAAAAACTCTTAAAATCAATAAACTCAGTTTATTGATCCTTAAAGTTTCAGGATATAAAATCAATATTCAAAAATCACTAGCATTTCTACATACCAATAATAAAATAGCTGAAAAAGAAATCAAGAAGAAAATTCCATTCACAATAAGTAAGAAAAAACAAAACAGAAACAAATGAACAACAATAAAAAAAAAAACTAGGAATATATTTAACCATGTAGGTAAAAGATATGTATAAGGAAACTACAAAACACTCAGGAAAGAAATTGAAGAGGACACAACCATATGGAAAGACATACTTATGGACTAGAAAAATTAACATCATTAAAATGCCCATGTGCATATGGCCCAACACAATCTACAAATTCAGTGCAATACATATCAAAATATCAATCCCATTTTTCATAGAAACATAAAAAACAATCCTAAAAATTCATATAAAACCAAACAACAACAACAACAACAACAAACCCAGCCTGAATAGCCATATCCATTCTGAGCAAAAAGAACAAAGCTAGAGGTATCACACTCCCTGATTTCAAAACACATTACAAGGCTATGGTAAAAAAAAAAAAAAAAAAAATCAGCATGGAATTGGTATGAAAATAAATGCATAGGTCAATGGAATGGAACAGAGAACCCAGAAATAAATCCACATATTTATAGTCAAATGATCTTTCATAAAGGTGCCAAGAATATACACTAGGGAAAGAATAATAAATGCTGCTGGGAAAGCTGGATAAACATATGTACAAGAATGCAACTAGACTGACGCCCTATATCTTACCATATGTAGAGTGAACTCAAGAAGGTTTAAAGACTTAGATGTAAGACCAGACACTATAAAACTACTAGAAGAAAACAGGGAAAACTCTTCAGGACGTTGGTCTAGAAGAATCAATCAATAGAGTGAAAAAATAGCCTACAAAATGTAAGAAAATATTTGCCAATTATTTATCCAACAGGGGACTAACAACCAGCATATATAAGGAACTCAAACAACTCAATAGCAAAAAGAAACCTAAACAATCCTGTTTTAAAAAGTGGACATACACATAAAGAGATATGTGTCAGAAGAAGACATATAAATGACCAACAGGTTAGGAAAAAGTTCCCAAATTATAATCATCACAGAAATGCAAATCAAACCCACAATGAATTAGAATGACTCATCCCACTTAGAATGACTATTGTTAAAAAAGATACATTTTTCTCTGGCAAGGATGCAGAGAAAAGATATCTTTTATACACTATTGGTGGTAATGTAAATTTAGTACAACCACTATGGAAAACAGCATGGGAATTTCTCAAAAAACTAAAAATAGAACTACATGCAACCCAGTGATCTCACTGCCGGGTATCTAACCAGAGGTAAAGAAAACACTGTATCAAGGGGATACCTACACTTCCATGTTTTTCATAGCACTATTCACAAGAGAAAAGACATGTTATTAACTTATTCATGATTTGGTTATAAAAAAGAGTAAAATCATGTCAGTTGCAGCAACATGAATGGAACTGGAGGATGATTATGTTAACACAAGAAGACAAATTTTGCATCTTCTCACTAACATGTGAGAGTTAAAATAATTGATCTCAAGGGCATAGAAAATTGGGTGATAGATATCATTACCTGGAAATGATGTGTTTGTGTGTGGGGGGGGGGTGGTGAGGGAGGATGAAGACAGGTTAGTTATGAGTACAAACACGCAGTTAGATAGAAGTTCTAATGTTTCATGGCAGACTAGGGTGTCTATGACAATCAACAATACTATGTCTATTTCAAAGTCACCAGAGGACTTCATACCAGCACCTAAAAATAATAAACATTCAAAGTGATGGATATCTCCATGCCCTGGCTTGACCATTTTACATTCTATGCACATAACAAATGCTCACGAGTACCCCCAAATTTGTAAATTATTACATATTAATGAAGAAAAAAATTATCATGCAGCAACTCACTACATAGTGGGATTATAAGCAAACGGTGCTTGTATCACTGCCGCTGTATACAAACTGAAAGAGCATGGTTAAAGCTGGTTTTAGGAAGTACGGAGAAGTAAAATGCTTGCTTGTCAGAGTCACTTAGCTACCTGCTTCCTCTTCTCTGCCCTCCCTCCCTCTCTTCTTCCCTCCCTCCCTCCCTTCCTCCTTTCCTGTCTCCCTCCCTCATCCTTTCTCCCTTCCTTCTCTTCCTTCTCCTTTCTTCCAGTATCATCGAAATATTTATTGTAATAACATGCTGTGAATTTTGCACTATGCATCTTAAAATTATTAGCATTTATAAGATGAGTGGTAGAGGGATGTAAAGGTAATATATATGACGTTATGAAAATATAATATTTCGAACACTGTAATTCAGAAGTAGGGAAGTTTTATTAAGGAAAATGGTCTCAAATCACTGAGACTTAAATTTATACGACTTACTAGTGATCAGCTGCTTGTAATGAAAGATGCCATTGTTTTCAACACAGAAGGCAGAGAAGTGATACAATAGTAATAAAGTGGTCATAGTTTTTATTTTTTAGCACGAGCATTTATTAAGCATTTTCCAAACTCAATATACATCACCCTTTGGAAGGATTAATTTCAGAACCAAGTAGTCAAGATATCTTAAAACTTACTGGCTGGAAAGGTTGCTAAGGACAACGGAAGGAAGAAGGAAAGAAATCTGTTTTTCTAAGGGTATATCCTACTGATCAAGCTTTCACTCCTGACAGCACACAGATTTCTTGACTTTCAATCTGACACCCATAAATATTCCAGCTCAGTGGGTCTTTGGGTTCCCCAGTCTCTATAAATATACCATAGCTTTTGATTGTTTTATGATGGAAGTTTATTTTATTTTATTTTTGCCTGCACAGTTGGCTTTGTTTTTTTCTATGCTTTATAGACCCTTGTCTTTTTATTAGTTCAGTGTTCCCTGTTGATTTTGTGTTTTATATTCCTGCTGTCACCACCAGAACCTCACTGTAAACAAGAATGTTGTATCTCAGTGGGTTATTTTCTGTTAATGACCTGTGATACAGTATATAAATAAACCAGAGAGCCATCCACAGGTGCAGTTTATTAGAGTTATTGCACAGTGGCTTGGGTAATGTTCCTTGCTTCTTTAAAACTTTGCTGCTTTGAGAAGCAAAGGGGCCAGCTAGCTGGCAGTTTTGAAGAAAGAAAAATGAGCTTGTCACTTTGCAATGGATGGGAACCCAGCCTAATAATCATCATTTTAATTTCTCAGCGTCAACATCTAGGTTGCCATATGACTTAAAAAATTCCACTAAGCCAAATTACCCAGATAAAGTGGTCAGTTTCTAATAGCTGTCTCGAGCAGGGGTAGAGAGAACACACAATGGTCCCTTCCCACACATAAAAAATAAAACCACAGGAAAAAAAACATACACTATACTGCTCAATTAGAACAAGAGGGATTGTTTTGGGTTGCACACAGGTGCGTAATGAAGACTGATAATGATAGTTTATTAATGAATTCACATAACCCCTGGTGAGGTAGGTTATTAAGACTCAAGTTCATGTGGGGCAATGGAGGCTAAGTAACTAGCCCAAGGCCAGGCAGTGAATCAGTCCCCACTCGAGGAACAGAGACATCAAATGAGCTTCTGACACACCTTGTGCTCAAACCACTAGATCATGGTCTGTTTATGTCTTGGGATGAAATTAGCAGAAGTGAAATTGAAGCTGAAGAGTCAAAGATAGAAGGAATATTTGATAATAGTTTCAGGAGGAAACTAAAAGGCAATAAAGGGCTCTGAGGACACTGTAGTGTGCTTCAGTGAACAGATATGTATTTCTGACTTTGAAACACATTAGGAGCAGGTTTTCCAGGCATTGGAAGCATTCAGGACTTGGAGAAGACAAAAGAAAGACCACAGGTAAAGTGGGAAAGTCCAGTGAAGGAGACTAACGTTCCAGACATTCTATATTATTATGAAAGGCACTTACATACAGAATCCGGGCCTGGAATCTCATCTTGTTATGGAGCTGTACAGAGAATAAGACTGCAGGCTTCTGTCTTACTAATTTGTGAGCACAATACTGTAGATATTCTTTTCTTTTTTTGCTTTCTTATTATTCATAATAATAAAAAGAATATGGTTTGATTATAATTCTTCGTAATTATCTCTCTCTGGTATTAGGAAAAAAATCTCTTAAATTTTTGCCACAGGTGCCCCAGATGACTCTATTCTAAACTAACAAAACCTGCCAAGGCATCACAAATCCCCAGTAATTTTAGAGGTTTAACTAGTGCATGCACAGTCATACCTGTCGCCGAAATGATGAGTTTCACTTTGATGCATCTCAATCTTCAAATTTGTTCCAGGTCCTTTGTCAAACAGACATACTTATTTCTCTTTGTTGTGTTTGTTCTAGAAATATTTCTGCTTAGTGGAACTGCAAGATGAATTAGCTGTACTGTTTTATCAAATGTATCAAAAGCGTGCAATCTAGGCCTTTGTGCAGAATTAGTTTGGTAATTCAGCATTCCGGTACAACTTATTATGATTTTCTGAGAGTGAACTATTGATGCATAATCTTGGAAAAAAATATTAGCACTTAGCTTTCATATTGGCCAAGTTATAGCTCACTCTAATTACTTGGTCTGTTGTTGTATTTGCCATTTCGTAGTATTCTCATCATTTAATTCTTGGAGCATAATTATTATTCATCTAGAAAGCAGCTGTGTGGATGCTTGTAGCAGGACAATGGAATTTTTCTTTGTTATTGGCTTAAATAAGAGAAGCAGATCTTTTGGGATGTGAATGGTGAGAATCTCACCTACATTCATTGTTTCCTTATATGTCTCATCTCACCAGTATTTCTAACCAACGCAACACTTTGGGGACCTCAATGGTCAAGAAATTGTAGACCTGACCTGCTTTCATCTGGATTTCTATGGGGTTTGTGTCTGTATCATCTCCTTGTTAGAGTTACATACCAAGATATGATTAAGATGGCAAAAGAGATAAAGGCCACTTATGATGACTTCAGCCTTTCTCACCTATGGAAACTCTTAAATTATTATCTAATGTTAAATCTACCAACTACTTGCAGTTTTTGCTTTTTTTGTTTTTGATTAAAGAAGAAACACCTATAATAGTTGTTTACCAGAAGGCAAACTATGAAAAAAAGACAGACACAATCAAATGTTGATTGTGATGCTTTCTTAACCACTAATATTTAGAAATTATTACAAATCCCAGTGTCCATTGTGTGCATGGGTGTTTCTTGTGACTTTCATTCTGGACTGCCTTGTCTGATTCTAATTTCTACTTCATAGTCTACATCTAACTTCCGTTTCTACTAAGTTAATTTCTAACTTCATAAATAAGGAGAGAGAAATAAAAAAAAATCCTACCTTTTTGTGCTTTGGGAAATAATTTCAGAGTGGCATTTGAGAGAAATATTGGTATATGCTTGGTTAAGCAGATGCACAGATGCATATCAACTACATCATTTTCTTAGTGATTTAAATGACATATAGTATTTCATCAAAGAATTGAAAGTTAATCTAGAAAAGCACTATCAAAAGGGACTCCAGAAGTTAGAATGATAAGATGATTAATTGAGGGAATTAAATGGCTCCTCCTTCTTGCTGCCCTTAGCTGTAGCCTCTGGGAGTATCAGACACCAGGAAGTACAGGGAAGAGAGGGCCAAAGTCTCAGAAGAGGATGGTAGGCAATGGTCTTCCAGAGGGAAGCATGAGAGTGAGACAGAGAAAGCATGAGCCAATGCCACAGAGAGGCCTAGGACAACTTTTGTTTTCATGATTTGCAGTGATGTTGCTTGATGCCTAGCTTTTGTTTTCTGCCTCAGTTATCATACTATCAGTATACCTGTTTTCTTTTAAACTGACAGAAAATTTTCGTATTAAGAATCATGGTAGCTCTGCTTTTGAAGAAAAATTAGGGATACCTGTACATACAGGTACCTGATACTAGAATCCATAATATATTATTCTTCCTAAACAGAAGTCCACCTCTACTTGAATACATGCAGTGGCAAGGAATTTGCCGTGTGGCAAAGTTGTTATTCCACAGTCTGTCTCCCTGTAACTTTTGCTCATTTTTCTAGTTCTGCCTTAGGGAATGACCACTGTAAATGACTGTTTTTTAGATAACCTGCTTCAGTTTTTACGGCAACCATCCCATGTGAGTTCTTCTTCTTCTGACCTGAGATGCTGCATTACTTCAGCAGTGTTTGAGGGCATGTGGTTCTGAGACCTTCCTTATCTTCCTGGCTAATATTCTTTGGGTGCACATTGGTTTGTCAAGATGCCAACAATAAATATTTTTCAATAATGAAAACAATATTCTCGATATGGTTTAATCAATTCAGCACGTAATAAGGATATTGATTTTTAAGGTTTAGATATTATGTCTCTACTAATGCCATTTGAATTTTTTAAATGGTTGGTTAGCTGTATCACAAAAACTATGGGTCATAGTAAGCATAAAATCAATTAATAACTTCAGACATTTTCACCTTTCTATTGCCCAACTATGGCTTTCCTATTCTATCTTTATGTGTCTTAAAATTATATTAATAAAAATAGTGCTCAGAAAAAAGAAGATAAAAGCACACAACAAAATCGGATGCCACTCAGCAAGATCCCACCACACATCGACACAAACACAGCTGTGAGACACTGATATACCAAGGTTATGAAACCTTACTGATTTGTTTGTACAGTGCTGCCAATGTAAGCACATGGTTAGCAAATTTTCAAACTTGTCAGACCTTATATAATGATAGCTCTGATGGCCATCCCAGAAGAAAGATCTGAAATTGCTTTGAAAGGTAGATTAGGCACTGGCATCAGTGCATAGCTTCCCAATGGGAGTACTTCAAAAGTGATCACAGTAATATTCAGCAAGGAGTTTTGTGGCACTTTTTCTAGGATTAGTTCATGAACTTGATTATCTGACCTCAGGGACTTGATGATCCTCAGGAGATTGAGAATGTAGCCCATAGCAGACATTCAAAAACTTCATTTGTTCTGTAACTTCTTATCTGCAAAATACTTTTTCCCCTTTGAGAAATTTGGACTTTTGCATATTGCTGGTCCTAATGATCATCTTTAAATATCTTTGATTTTTCAGGTATGCTAAACACTGACTCATAGTGCAGCTGCAAACCATTTTAGCCCATGATATATAACATATTTGAGCCTACACACTTTAATAGTTTTGTAAGAGATCCTGCTGCATCAGAATTCCAAGCCACTCTTATGTTTTTTTTTCCCTTAAAGTTGCTGCCATCTTTAATTGTTAACCTGAATTTATGAAAGACATCTATTTGATTGTATTTCAGTACACTACCCCATCCTACGTGCAGGACATGGATATGTTGTGGCTTTTTTTTTTCTTTTTTCTTTTTTCTTTTTTTGCTATTTTCTGACTTTAATGTAATTCTGTTGAGAAATGACAGGAGTAAAATGCTGCCTGTAGTTAATAGTGAGAAGAAGAAAACGAAGAATTTGTCAATATCAGTTTCACAGAACGTGGGGTTGGGGTAAGATGGTTCAATATGGCATATCTGTGAAGTGGGTTAACTGAAGAATAGGGTGTTGGAATCACCCCCTATAAGACTTAAGAATAGAGAAGGAAAGGTTGTTGAGTTATTTTCTAGTGATTTCAAAACAGTGAAAAATAGAAGAAAAATTGCATAGGGTGATACCTAAATATCTCAACTGTTATAGATCAAATGAGCTTGACCATTAGGAAGGGAATATAAATACTAACATGTATGTTGGTCATGAAAAAGACAGAATATATCCAGAGAGAAAAATAGAAAATTCAAGGTACGCAGAATGTTTAGAAAGTTATCTACACAAATTTAAAGAATGTCATAGGGTTTTAGCAAATCTGTTGTGACAGGGTTTATGTAGATCATGATGCAGTTGAAAATCTCATTGATGGATTTGCCATAAAAATATCTGAAAAACACCTGAGTCCTGAACAAATTTGTAATGTTGATGCATTGGTGTTATGTTCCTATAAATATGACTCATGAGAAAACACCAACATTTCTATGGAAAGGAGTCGATTTCTTGGAATATAATACTGTAGGCACTCACCAAATGAAGATGTCAGTGATTGAGAAAGCCAGCATCTGAAATATTTGGAAGAGGTATGCTATTATATTGGCCTGTGCATTATTGTTCAGACAAACACATTTTCTAGCAGCCCAAGCTCAGTGCTAGAAAACTAGGCTAGAAAAATCTGAATCTGTAAAATTCTATTGCTTCTGGACACAAGTCACTTCCCTGAACTTCTTGTAAAAAGAAATGCTTTGACATTTAATTTTACTCAGAGAGATATTCCACCTTGTGCACACAGTTTTACTCTGTTGCACTCCAACCCGATACCAATGACACTGGTGACACTGATGAAGTCTTTTCTTTAAGACTCTTATGCAAATAGATGTTGTAAGCATTTATGGAATGCATAGCACAATCAAGTAAAATTAAGTTGAATGCATTTTTGTTTGAAATTTAAAAAAAAAATAGAAATAGGCTAGGTGCAACAGCTTATGCCTGTAATCCTAGCACTCTGCGAAGCTGAGGTGGGTGGACTGCTTGAGCTCAGGACTTGTAGACCAGCCTGAGCAAGAGCAAGATCCCATATCTAGGCACTGTGGCAGCACCTGTAGTCCCAGCTACTCTCCTATTGTCCCAGCTACTTGAGAGGCTGAGGCAAGAGGATTGCTTGAGCCCAAGACTTTGAGGTTGCTGTGAGCTATGACCCCAGGGATCTCTACCCAGGGCTATATGTAGCAATAAAAAGTAATATGCTCTTCTCCAAGTCATGTATCAGTTTATTTTCTTACATACAAACTGTAATAATATGTATAGTTTTATAGGATTTGTATAGTTATTCATATACCTTGTTGGAGAAATTTTAATGTGCTTGATCATGGGATGCTATTTTGTGTTTTTAAAAATACATTGTATATCCATATATTACCTTTGAAATCTAAGTACTGTGAATTTTTAAATACTCTGGCTTAGCAGTTTTCTGATATAGCGCTATATAGATTTATCTATGCAATCATACATTTGTCATCCCTCCACTAAATTAAAAGCTCTGTGAACATGGCAACTGTGTCTGCTTTGGTCTTCATTTAATTACCAGCACATCTCTACATGCCTGGCAGGGATAAATATCTACTGAAGAGGAATTAAAATAGGGTGTTCTTAAATTTTCTTCTCTCTTATCCTGAGATGCAGTTTTTCTTTATCCTGTTCTCGCATTCCTAGTCTGAAGTCCATTCTCATTCCTGAAGGTGACTATGAGTTTGCATCCTCACAAGCATCTAATGTCCTGGTGTCTTTTCTCCTCAGCCTTAGGGACATCCCTCTCCTCTATGAGTCATTCTGTTGAGAGTGAAGATGTAAACATCTTTATTTCTTTTCCCTTTGAATACTTGTCCACCATAAGTCTTAGTTCACTTGGAGTGTTTATCTTTCTAAATAATTCATAGGTTAATACCAACTGGAGAGTTTCTTTGAATACCTGTTTTTATTCTCATAGATCATTTACAATTGTATAATCCAATGCCATTTTCTAGAATATCTTTTATATATCACATACTCTCTCTTTTACCCTGGTACCATACTAATCTTTTCTTTAACCCATTTAAAATGTATTTTCCGTCCTAGCACTCTGGGAGGCCGAGATGGGTGGATGGATTGCTGGAGGTCAGGAGTTTGAGACCTGCCTGAGCAAGAATGAGACCCTGTCTCTACTAAAAATAGAAAAACTAGCCAAGTTTTGTGGTGGTTGCCTATAGTACCAGCTACTCAGGAGGCTGAGTCAAGAGGATCATTTGAGCCCAGAAGTTTGAAAGTTGGAAGTTGCTGTGAGCTATGACACCATGGCATGCTACCCAGGGTAACACAGTGAGACTCTGTCTCAAAAAAAAAAAAAGAAAGAAAGAAAGAAAGAAAAAAATGTGTTTTCCTAACTCCAAGGGGAAATATAATTAATTGTGTTAGTATTTATTATGTGCTACCTAGTTTTTAATCAATAGTATCTTATTTAAGCTTAATGGTGCCTTTATAAGCTGGCAGTCCTTTTTTTTATGAGAAAGCTAAAACTCAGGAAGATTAAGTAAATTGCTCTGGTTTATCTAATTCTAGCCACATGCTTCCTCTCCCTCACATACTTCATAAATTCAACAATGTCTAGTTCCCTCTTACCCAATTATTATTAACTATTTAACCTTATCATTCCTACTCAAGTTTTGGTGCCTTGAATAAAAACCAGTTTTATTTTCCTCATTAAACAAAATAATGTCCCATATAATTTTTATTTTTATCCTTACTTTTTGGTCTTCAGCAAGACCATAACTTTGTTAAAAATGTTGTTTTGTTGTTGTCATTGTTTACTTTTCCAGTAGCACTGAAACTTTTTCCTTCTATTTAGATTTTGGAACTTGTATTTGGAAAGGGAAAGTAGAGGTAGGAAGCTACCATTTCTTAAGTAGCTATTACAGCCAATGCTAGGCTAAGTACTTCATTTTTATTATCCCTTTGGTTATTTAGACAACCTAAGATATTATTGTATTTCATTTGGCGGTTTCTTTTCTTTCTGCTTCATGAATTAGAATGCTTCTTTTAAGCAGATCTGATCAGCTCAATGCCTTGATTATCCTCATCCCCACTTTCTCCTCTTCACTCACATTCAATAAACAAAGTTACAGGAGAGAAAGAGAGAGGAATCTTTCATGCTCTAGCCTTAACATATTCAGGATTTCTGAGACTTGGAATGGCAAATAAAGGAGTTTTGCCCTATACTATTTAGAATATTAAAGGTGACTTTTCAGAAAAATAGTGAGGTTTTCCCTACGTGTAGATGGTGAAAGGTAGTATTGGTGGGAGGATATATATTAAGGAGATTTAGGATTTTATTGTCATGTAGATAGTAACAAAATGTTTGGGAAATACTCTGTCACCTTTTGTCTGGTATATCACTGAATCTGGAAAATATCACTAGGCCAATAAAATCTTCTAAGGTTCTACTGGCTACATGGATTGGTTCTCATGTGGTCATGGGTGCAGCAGCTACAGATTACAGTACTCTCCCTAATGTTCTTCTGCCAAAACTATGTCTTTAGAAGAAGTGATATTCAGTAGGACCTCTGTAAGTTGACCACCCAAGGGACAGTAACATAGTGGTTGATATATGGAGGTAGTCAACTTACGGAATGTGGCCTACTCTAATGATACATACACATGCATGTCTGGTCTATGAAAATTAGGTCAACTTAAGGAGGTCATCAGTGTATGGAGGTGGTCAACTATGGAGGTCCTCTACTATATTTCCATGGTTATAGATATGAAACTCATATCAACAAGTCTTAGAGGATATAAGATAAAATTTACTTTCTTATTTAAAATTGCAAGTTGACTTTGCTACCTAATCTATGCATTGGCTTGTATTCAATGACAATCAGAAATCTATTTTTCCTAATAGTTTCTCCAATACTGTCACCTGAGAATATATGGGAGAAACATTTATTACGCTAGTACATACTCTTTTGTCACTTATGTTGCCTTTCTTTATGTCTAATATCTCACATTTATCTATGTTTGCAATGCATTTCTCCATATAGTCATCAATTCCTTTTAAAATCTTTGATCAATTGGGGAACTCACTCACCAACCACATATTCTCCAGTCCTCCTTCTATGCCTTCTCTCATATCTAGGAAACGATTTCCCTTTCAAAAAGATAAAACTCTAATGAGCCCTTAGGAATCTTTGTTCAAAGATGTCCAGTCCACCAGGGATCAGCTAAGAAGATGTCTGAAGTGTGAATTACTTACTGATCAGAAGCCAGCATTAGATTTTTCTCTATTTCTTGAGGTCATCAATCAAATTCAAACCATGTTTTAAATTCCACCCAACAGCAAAGCCCTTTTTTTTTTTTTAAAAAAAAGCAATTTTTTTTTCATTCTTCTTTGCTGAGAAGACTATTTCAAATTCACAGCTTTCAAACTCTGTGGTAAATGAAAAATAATGGTCTAATAGACCTTGACCCTTCACAAACAGTGTACCATTAGATGGAAAATGATGTACTTGCTGACTCCCCAGGTCTAAAATGGGTTTTAGAGAAAATGAGATTATCACTAAATGGTGGTTTGATTATTAGCAACTAGAAAGGTTTTAAAGCATTTTATACATACAAAGTTTTCAAGCATTTTACATAGCTTCAGGGTAATTTAAAAATGTAAGGAATACAAAAAGAGTGGTGAGTTAACCTCTTGAGTTCTTCTTTTCATTGAATGGTAGAAATTTTTCAGCCTTTAATTAGCTTGCAAAAATATGGGAAAACTCCTCTGTATCTTGAGGTTCCTTCTCATTAGACAGAAAGCAACGCAAACCGAGATGCTATTCAGACCAGATGGAATTTGGTTTGAATGAGCAGTATATTTTCTTAGGTGGGATGATAAACAGAGCAATTATTGTGTGTGAGAGGACTGAATAATGCTTTGCAAAACCCCATGATGACAATATATCTCAAATCTGTGCCTTGACTTTTTTTTTACCAGTCCTGGTTGGAGAGTCATTCTTAGGAAATCTTCAGGAGAGAGAGAGAAGGGAAGGGAGACAGAGGGAGGGAGGGAGAAGAAAAGAAGGAAGGAAGGAGAAAGAAAGAGAGAAAGAAAGAGGGAGAGAAGAGAGGGAAGGAAGGAGGGAGAAGAGAGGAAGGGAGGGAGTTAATCATAAAAAAACAAAACAAAAAACCATAATAATATTTACTCTTCTGGGTCTGCCAGGTAGAAACTGATTATTACCTTGTGTCATTAACAAAGGGAGGGCTCCATTATTTAGTATCATTTTCACATTAATCACTGTTATTCAAAAGTTTCAGGGAACTCTTGGACAGTCTGATGCCATCTGAGGTTAAGTTCAAATGTCTTGAATCATCTAGCTTGTAAAGCTGCTACAGTTTAAACTAATACCACTGCTTGGCTCATCTTATGCAAAAGAGATACAGATCTTCCTGAAAGCTATTTTTCTTTCCTCTCTACTTTCTGCCCAGGGAACTAAATAGAAACATTAAAGCTTAAATTAAAAGACTCTTCTTTCATTCATTTGGGAAGTAGGAAATTGGAGATTGCTTAGTCTAGAAGAACTTTCAAAGGCCTGATACCTAAATGTATTCTTTGGGTGAATTTTTCCCGGTGATGCGACATCATTTGAATACACTGAAGCCTCATCATTTACCAGCTTGGTAATAATTTTGATATAGAAATAGGCCTCCGTAGGAATGCAGCTTGAACCAATAACAAGCAACAGTGCTTCCTTTGTGATAAATTGACACTAAAGCCCAATCCTGAAAATCTCTTATATTATTTAGAAGAGCCGTGATCAAAGACACAAGAGAAGAAAGAGCTGGCAGCCTCGTATATTCTCTACTGATGCTGAGATAGTGCCGGTAATAGGGAATGCAGTTACTACCAGGGAGAGCTGGAGAGTAGCTTTAAACTTCACTTTCATAAATCTTCTGGAAAAGTCAGGGGCAGGAGGAAAAAAAGATCAACGCAACATCTTCCTGAAGTTCTTTGAAACTAGTGATACAAATTGTCCTGCTCCAGTATGACAGGGCAAATATGAATTTAGCTGGAACAAAAGGTAAAATTGGAGTGTCACTGGGATGCTGATGGGGGTGGTAAAAAGATGCTCAGAGCTGGCACGTGAGGGTAGCTTCATTCTAAGGGGAATCTAGATGCTCCCTTTTTCAATGTATCTATCCTGCTGTCATCAGGTTAATCTCCGTAAAGTTCAGTTTTCTCCACATCACACTTTGCTTAAAAATCTCTGTGCTTATCCACTGCTTGTAGACTGGAGGGTTATGGGATGGCCACACCAAATTATTGGACACAGCAAATATTGATGACCAAATTTAAACCCCATAATATGGAAAATTATTAATAACAATGTATACCATATCCTCTTTGGAATTTAAACAATTATAGCTAGCATAAAACATATATATGTCTAGCACATCATAAGAAAAATCAAGAACATCTGAATTCCTTCACATATTTTCATTTTTTATTATAAAACCAAACAGTTTCTTTTCAGGTAGAACAAACAGTCAAATGATCCAACTCTGAATAACAAGTGCATAGCAGTACTTACAAATAAATCACGTATTTCTGGCTTATTCTCACAAACTTTTGACGAGTTGGTAATTATTTGTATTGACGAGATCTGTTCAATTACTTTTACAAATTCTGTGAGGCTTTTCTTCTTCTTCTTTTTTGTTTTACTTATATCAATATTTTCTATGGATTTTACAGAAGCATTTATTTCCATTTGATTTGATAATTGATGTGATTATTTTCCAATACTTTGTTTCATATGTTTTCTCAGCAATCTTATACGGGTTCCATCCACGTTTATGCTTCTTAAACATTTTTAAGCATTCAAGTAAATAGAATTTCAGAATGCATGCAAATTTAATATCTCTATTAAGTTACAATTAATTAAAATGTCGATAATCCCCATAAGGTTGAGAGATTCTCATGTCATAAAGGGAAGGGAAGTTTTGTTTGGTATATGTTGCACTTCTTTTGTGCTTATATCATACTGTGTAATAATTAGGGTCTTATGAAAATAAAAGTCAGGTGAACAAGTAACAAATCTCCTAGGATGGTACTGCAAGTCAGCCATTGTGATCACACTGTCATCTTTGTCTTCTATTCCTAGGAGAAAGGTGGACAACCTGTCACCTCTGCTTGCTGTCACCTCTGTTTAGCTGTAGAATGGGCACTCTGCCCTGCACCATGACAAGGGCTATGCTTTCCCCAAACCTCACCCCACCTCAAATTCTACAGAGATCTCATGGCTAGAGGATGGTAAAAAGAAGACGCTCTTCACACCCAAAATATGTCAGTGACACTTATTCAAGCAGAACTCTGAAGGATTGCTTCTGTAACATCATTGCTGCCCATTCAGATTACTTATTTCAGCAATTAGTCTGTATATGACTTTTTTCACTTATCACTATTGTTCTTTCTAAAAGGGCAGACACCTGCCCTTTTAATTAATTGGCATAGTGGAAGAGTGGAGACAACTTTAGATTAAAAGCCAGAAGACAGGTTCCAGTTTGGCCTTGCTCCCCAACAGGTGTCTGGCCTCTGCCACATCATTTGCCTCCTTGGAACTTGGTTTCTGCAGATGTGTAGTGAGACAACCAGACCAGTCTTCCCACAGAATGTGGCAGTCATGAGCGGGGCAGGCTCTCTTCTTTCTTTTCAGAGAAGACAAGACCTGCCAGGCATGTGAACATCTAGTTGTATAGAAATCTTGTATGCTTGGTTTAACCATGAGTTTCTGCATCTCATGCAACCAGACATGCTTTCCCCTCTGCCCCTGACTGCTTTCCTACTTTCCTTTTTCTCTTTTTGCCAAATGCACTGGAGGTGGAAATAGAGGATGGCTCATGACTTGGAATTCAACTCCTTCAACAATCTAATTCAAATATACTCTCCAGCTTAGTTTCTAGCTTACTCCTATATGTAAACGTTCAACTTTGCACCATCAGACTGCACGAGGACATCCTCCCCCTTCTCCACCTCCACCTCTTGTGTCGTTTCCTCCAAGATGTTACCCAACCCAGAACTCCGTACTCTACTGTGGTAGACTTTCTCATGCTCCAGTCTTCTCTGCTCCTTCCTTACTCTCCTGAAACGCTCTCATCCAACCCCTTATACATTTAGTGATAGGGGTTTGCCTTTCTGTTGCTGGTAGTTTGTTTTGTCATACAACCACCTGTGCCTTTACCTCCCACCTACCTAGTTCTACATCCTACGAGGTGAAAACACAGACATCAGACATCACACGTCCACGGTACCTGATCATAGTCTGACAGCTGCTGTGGGAGTAAATGACTGCCACTGTAGTGATAAATTTGCCAGTGGACAGACGGATAATCAGTCTTTAGATTCACTTGTTTGATTTGATGTTACGAGTTGTTTTGTTTTGTTTTGTTTTTATGGAACAAGTGAGAAGAAAGAAAAAGCAGAGGGCTACTATCTCTGACACCATGAGAATGTTCCTGGGCCTTTGCTGATGGCATTATGTAGGGTACTTTGAATCCTTGTCAATGTGGCTTATTCATCATACCACCATTCTGGATTTTCTTATGTGAGAATTTTCATGTTTTAATTTTTTATATATGCCCGCTTAGAAGACACTGTAAGATAAGACTAGGGGAAGAAAAACAAGAAGGGGAAAGGAGAGAGATAGAAGGCCAAAACAAATGCAGTTTCTCTGGGATCTTTGTGTGAAGCATAAAGCCACTTTCCTGTCTGAATTTGAGAATGTACAGATTATTTTCTGTTTTCCTTGTTTGCTCTTCAATGTCAACTTGAGCTCCCTTATAGACTGTGGATACATCCCATATCCTGCTGTGAATATAACATTGCTTTCTTATCAATAAATAGACCCTTCAGAGAGTAGCCCTGAGAATAGAGGAAAAATTGTAGCAACCTTGGAAAACCAACAGAAGAACCTTCTGAAGCTACTCACTTTCTGGTACAGAAACAGATCTGGAAGCTGACTTGGGACTAGCCCTGATGACTGATTTTCTCTTCAGTTAAGATAGTGTTAATAGTATGAAAATCTTGGATGTTTCACTTTGCTTTGTTTTTGACAAAAGTAAATATTTTGGACTCCATGGGTATTGGAAAGGTGTTGGAGGGAGCTCTGTTGTAGCTTCTGGGTTGGCTGAAAACGGCAGTAGGAAAGGTAAATCTTTGTAGATATTTCTATGCCTGATAGGCTTCCCTGGTGTCTCTGTTTTGTTGGCTTTGAATGAGACAGAGCATTGTTTTCTAAAAATACTCCCACTTTCATTATGCTCATCATTGTCATTATCATCATTATTGCAATTCTCTGAATCAGCCAGCCAGACAAACTTTCCCATGTTGACAGTGGCTGAACGTAAGCACTTTAGTTACTTTCTCAAAACAAGGGCCTGTAAGGTCACCCAGTCTTTGTAGCTTCGTAGGCAGGGGCCCTTCAATTACAGATAAATGCTCTAAAATTACCTTTGTGTTCCATTTGCAAACAACACAGATGCATTTTTCTCATTACATGTGATTCCATGATGAGAACAAGGCATAGGGGTGCATCTATATGTGTGTATAAATATAATTCCATAGAAGGTAGAGTCATACTCAGACTGTCCTAATTCACTAGATAAGAAATAGGAAAAGTGTCCAGATATGTTCCACTGAAGGCCAAAGTGTTTTTCTACACCCAAAGGTTTAAATCAGGTGCTATTGCCTAAAACATGTCTGAGAAAATTAATGAGGTAAGTTATTACCCACCATGTCTGCCGTTTTTCCATTACCAGCTGTAAAAGCAGGTAGCAATCTCACTCTACCTTGAAGGCATCATTCATTATAAATTACTTGCTTTCAATCATGAGCGGAATACAGTGAAAGGAAAAGTACCAAAGAAGGTCTTCATTAGGCTTTGTTCGAAGACAAAAAGAAGAGCATCCAGCCTGCATGCTATTGTCAAACTTTCCGAAACCAGGGAATACAAATTCAAATGATTAATTGGGAACCGGGTACTCAGTATTATCTAAAGTCAGACTTTAAATATTTTTTTTTTAAAACTAATATAAGCCAGAGGCAAACTCTTCCCTCCAGAGTAGTGATTCAAGCTACCATTTGACTGGAGAGCTATCTTCATTTTTATCTTGGCTCAGTCCAACTTTTGTTCCAACTAAGTGATTTTTTTTTTTTTTTTTAAGGCAGAGGTAGAGAGAATGTTTTCTTTGTGGTTAATTCTATTCCTGATCCAGCTGTCAAAGACAGTCAAAATATAGACTTCTTATCCCTATTATCATGCTTGGTTATTATTAAATATTTCCCATAGAAGAAGGCAAAGATCACATTAGGCTGATGGTTGACTGTGACCATCCAGGAGTCTCCCAGATGGCCACTCTATGACCATGAGTAAAACCTGTGCTGGCCAATCTCATAGACATGCCAACTTAGACGCAAACTTATTTGTACCTAAAGATAAATTTCACTCTATGATTGCCAGATTTCAAATTCTGCGACTTTTAAATCCAGAATTAAACTTCGGCACCATATACCGTTGGAGTGTGTGATTGCTCCCCACAGGACACCAAGGTGAAATAGGCAAGACTCTATTATTGTTATGGAGATAACAAAGATCATGGAGCACAGAAGTCCAGAGAGCCCAGCATCAGGACGCTGCCTGTGATGGACTATGAAAAATTATAAGTTTAACATATTCAAGTTAGGGAGAAATAAAGATACTAAAGAATTTACCAAAATTAAGTGCAGGACTAATTAAGTCCACATTGAAAATCCCCACAGGCAGAAGGGGTGCCTGATAGATGTTCTCCTTAGGAAATGTGTGGTCATGCCTGATAAGCATAGGCAGCACAACATCATTTATTTTTATCAAAGCTCCCAGGCAGGAAAAATTAAGGGATAGAGATTACCATTTAATCTACCAGAACTGGGATCTTTATTCAGCAGTCCTTATAATTTATGTACTTGAACATTTTGCTATACTTAAAACCTTGAAATCTCAAATCTCCACATATCAAAATTCCTGCTAATTTTCATAAAAGTACCATGATAATAACAGCTTACACTTAAATAGATCTCCACTTTGGGACTGAATTCTTTGTCTTAGTGACTGATTCCTGTTATATCTCTGTACCCATAGTGTTTTGAAAATGAATAAAATATTGAAATTTAACAGAAATGCATTCTAGTGTCTCTTTTTCTGGCTCATTTGTTCATTCACCACATTCTTATCTTCCTTGCACTATGCATCCTGGCAAGACTTGAGGTTATTGGAGTGGGTAAGATCGACATAATATATATTAGTCAATTGTACAAAGGTTTCAAGCCAACAATAACAAAAACTACCAAAAAATTTAGATACTTACAAGGACAAAGGCTTACTTGTTGCCTATTTTATATAACTTATGAAGGGTGGCTTTGACACTGCTGCCTGTCAAACTTCATTTACAATTTGGGTTGAAGGAATAGCTCTTGTCCACTCATGATGGTCTCATTGCAGTGGGAAAATAATAAGGATGGAATTGTGTTCTGACTTTCCAAAATTTCTACTTGGGAGTGTTCTGTGTTACACTGACTTACATTTGATTGGCCCAATTAAATCACATCTACAAGGCGATTGTTAGTAGGTTAGGAAGAACAATCCTTCTTCCAAAAGGACCTGAAAGTGAGGGGCAGTGAATATTTTTTGACATAATGAAAGTTCCAAAACTTCCTTAGGAAACTTACATCATAGATGGGAAGTTGAAAGTTATGATACAGAAGTGCTTCAAGGCATGCAACAAGCAGAATTCCACGTTAGCATCTGTTAAAGTGCTTTACCTTGCTCCCTCTTAAACATTGCATATGTGTATTTTGGTAAATGTTTCTGCTTTTCCCATGTCAATATACTGAGTTAAGGCAAATACTTACCAAAATAAAACTAACATAAGCCAGATTTTTAGGGGGGAGTGGGAACCTGCAGACTTCTGATTTCAAGACTATTCTTTTCTAAGCACCAAAGGAGACAAGGAAAGCTTCGTCTTTTTCTGCTACACCCCTCTTAATAAAAAGAATTGTTTAGTAAAATTTGAATGCAGTCCAAAGGCCACACTCAAGGATCTAGAAGGCCACATGTGGCCCCAAGGCCTGATTTCTCAATCTTCAGGTGGTACTGACTAAGTGTTCAATTAAATTGATTGTGAAGATATTTGACCATCAAGATTGCAGGAGGAAACAGCTCTGATTTAATGATAACAGTAGTCACATGTCAATACAACCTCTTGATCACCCTGAAACCAAATGAAAAGGGCAGAGAAGTGCAGGTACAATGCACTGCCCGTGAAGTCCCTCCTGGGTTCTCACTAGGCCAGCACTGCTTTGCCTGTGGTTTATTCATCACACACTGGAGTCTAAACCTCATCTGAGAATTTCCATCTAATTTCATTTAGTAGGAGATGCCTCTAACATCTAATAATATTTAGTAATATTCAGTTGCCCAAAGGGGCTGATTGTTAACTTGTCTGAAAACTTGTGATTCAGTTTTGTCATCCTTAGATTTATATTGTCAGAAAGTGCATCGTATAAATAATTCAATGGCTAAGGAAAAATAGACTCTATGAAAATGGTAGAAATTCGGAAACTTTCATTATCCTGATTAACATTTGATGAGCTCTTAAAACTGAATACAAAATACGAAGATTCATTGCTTAATGAAGGTTATTTTTTAAAATAAGTATAATATACTGCTTGAATTTGACTTGAAACTGGAAGTGCATGTGAAATTCAGGTTTGCTGTAGGAAAGGGCACTGAATGAACATTTTGATAAATTAAACTGATTAAATGAATTTAAAAGTAATAGACACACAGAATGACTGTGTGTTATAATTGAAAGAACTGCTAACTGAAGCACAGAGGATGCAAACCACTCATAGCACTTCCCCTAGTGAAGAGCGTCATCAGGGCAGATACCTTGCTGAGCCCAAGGTATTCCCCATTAAAAACTGAAAGATTTGGTAAAAGTGCTGGCACATTTCCTAGAAATCATATTCCTTCTATCCTTCCTTCTTTCCTTTGATCAAATATAACTTTGACTATTTTGTATGTGAAGTTTCATATGTGAAAGTTTCATATGTGAAAGAAGGCGCTGGGTGATGCATTAACGTATAAAACAATCATGGTCCCTGCTCTCAGGAGCTTGGCATCAATGAATGCAGATTAAATGAACAATGTCGAGGGTGCCTTGAGAGAAATAAACAAGTCCTGATACCCAGAATTCTATCTTGGTAGTAAGAGAAGTCTTCTCTGTGGAAGTGAAATCTGCCAGGGTCCAAAGAATGAAAACTGGGAATAAAAAGTATGGCAAGTAGAGAAAACAGCTCTACCCTGGTAAAGGATTTGGCAAGCCATTAGATGAGTGTATAGGCAGAGACATGCTAGGCAGTGATTTGTACCTAAAACGAGTCCTCTGGTTGTAGTGGGAAGAATGAACTGTAGAAGGGTCAGACCCCTGCAGGGAGATACAGAGGAGATCACACTGGTCCAGGCAAGAGATGACTGGAAATTGGGACTGGTGGTAGTAAGAACAGTGATAGGGCAGAAAAAAATGGATATGAACAATACTTTGGAGGAAGAAGTGTCAGTGTTTGCTCAAAGATGAATGTAGGAAGTGCTATAGTGGGAGACAATAGGAGTGTCTCTGGCTTGAATGGCTGTGTAGAGGGTACCAGATAGTGAGAAGGGGACATAAAGTGAAATCAGTGTCCGGGGGAGTAGCTGGTAATCCAGGAATCTCTTTTTACCTATTTAGTTGGAGGTGGCCATGAGCCTTCCAGCTGGTGATCAAGCTGGGTGGATAGTTGAGTTTGAAGCAGAGATGAAAGGTTGGGCTAGAGATAAGATATGATATTTATAGGAATGGAAGAGTTCATTGATGAAAAAGGCTATTAGAGAGAAGGGGACAGAGCATGAGACCAGCTTCAGAGTCATTGGGGAAATAACAAAGCAAAATAAAACAAGAGAAAACCAACAACAACAACAACAAAAGAAAACTCTGATAAGGTAAGGTTGAAAAGGTCAGAGAAAAACCAGGAGACTGTAGTATCATGGTAGCCTGGGAAAGAAAGTATGTAAAGAAAGGATATTCTACCCTGCAGAATGTTACCCAAAGAGGGCTGAAAAGAAACCTTCCTCTTAACAGCAGAGACATCCTTGGCAACTTGGAAGAAGTAACTTTACAAGAGAGGGTGGAAGGAAGATGTAGCCCACACTGAAGTGAAATAAAGAACAGATGCCATGTGAGAAGGTCGAGACAGCAGGCATAAACGATCCTTAAAACTTATACAGTAGGGCGGCACCTGTGGCTCAAAGGAGTAGGGCGCTGGCCCCATATGCCGGAGGTGGTGGCTTCAAACCCAGCCCCGGCCAAAACCTGCAAAAAACAAACAAGAAAACAACAAAAAAACTTATATAGTAAAAAGGAACAGGGAAAAGAGGTGCTGTCTGGAGTGGAATATGAGACTGAGGGCTAATTTCAGAGTAGTCAAGACACTCAAGGTTGTTGCTAATGGCAAAGGTAAGATAGTCAAAGAGTTTGATGTCTCAGTCTAGAAGAGAAGGATGTAAAGAGAAGGTGAGAGCAGGTGGGGAGTTTGACCTTTGATAGATGGAGGACATGTCTTTAATAACAGGGAATGAAGTACTGATGGATGCGGATGCATGCAGGCTGGTACACTTCCTTGAGGAAAATGACTATACATATATTTTATCATACAGATGTGATACAAAATCATAGCCTAAGACATCGGGCAGGTATGGGGTAGGAATTTTAAGGACACAGGAGAAATGTCTGGCATGTCTTAGAAGCTGTAGGAAGCATTCACCCACTGAGGAGATGTGTTCTTAGCATCTCCATACCTGTTAAACAAAGAGCATTGCACGACATTTTCAAAGGGACAACAGATTCACTCACAGTTAATTGGCAGAGAGAAGAGAGGGTTTTGCATATAGCAGACAATTCAAAAACGTATTTTGCCCAAGTCTCTTAAAGGCTCATCTGTGAGAATGACGCTTTTCAATTTTGTCCAGTGTTAGCCTAGATAGTATATCAATCATCAGAACCCTAGGCTAGAAGAAAACTATCAGCTTTAATGTATCTCCTCACGGCCTACATTCTCTAATTTGTGTGAAAAAAGCTGGCACAGGCAAATTGACTCAATGGAAGCTGTGGATCTGCGCACTGGAGAAGTGTCCTAATTATGTACAGATAACCATTCTGGCAATGCTTTCCGTGGATGAATAAGGTGCTTAGAAAACTTATCACGTTGTGTTTTTAAAATATGTTTTTTCTATCATCGCCTTAAAAATGCTTTTTACGGCTTCTACTGGACTTGGTCTCCCAAAGCCATATCTTAAGATAGGCATTCTGAGTAAAAATGTTCTAAGCCTTCTAGTAAGTCTTGGAGTATTGATTATCTTCTAATCTAGTTTTGACTTGGCCTTGAAACTTCAGCCATAAAAGATTTAAAAGATTTTGCCCTTCACTAAAAGCTATCATCTGTAATCCTCGCACTCACCCAGTTCAGAATCCAGATGATGGAATGTCACATTCAGTTACCTTTATAAACATCCAAATCAACGTTTCTAATATCAACACTGGCTTCGCGCATCACTCTTGCTTTTCAGCTCCCAATCTCTGGGTAATTCTTCAGGCCCCTTGCCACTTACTGTCGGCAGGGCCTGAGCTGTCAGAGCAGTTAAGCAGGCTTCTGGAGCCAAACAACTTTAAAAGTTCCGCAAATTTCATACAGAAAACGGGAAAACATAAAAATGGTGCATGTCAAAGTGCCATCCCCTGTTGACAGTAAATCAGTTAGCCAACATTTCGTTGGTCCTTGGTGTACCGTCAGCAACTCCTAGCAGCTGGTGCCTTCGCCTGTGTGTTCAGACACGTGGGTTTCAAAGTCATTTCTTAAGCCCTCGGAAAAAGCTGCCATTTTCACCTCCATTTTTCTTTTTTAACCTTTTACAAATAGCCAAAATAATGTATGGATGTGCGATTTCGCTGTCCTTTCCTCTCCGATGCAGGCAATAAAAGTTGATTTGCACTAACAAGCTAAAAGCTCTGAGTGCTGCCAGCCCTGATGCGTTCCAGGAGGGAGGGCGGCCATCAAAACCTGCGACGGTGGAAAGCATTTTCACAAAGCATCGCGCAGAGATGTAGAATTCAAAGCTGGGGTTCAAGCTATTGTTCAGAAGTCGGCTGGAACTGAAGAAAGGCTCCAACTGAAGTGGATGGGAGTGGAGCCCGTATTTCTCTTGTGTTGCTTTTGATTTCCGTATAGTTGGAAGGCACTGCGGCCACGGCACTGTCAGCCTCCCTGCTCCCCTCCACACACTTGGCACGGAGTCAGCTTATAGTAGGTTCACAGCATTATGTAGTAATAAGGCATAAAACACGTCTCTGAGAAAACACATGCTGGAAAAATACAGGCTAGAAATAGTCTGTTTATGCCAGGGGCCGGCAGTTGACATTTCTATTAGATGCAAAGAAAAGTAGAAAGTATAGCCACATGAAAATGTTAAAAATGAAAACATAACATACAGCCCCTCCCATTCGGTATTTCATTGGCAATGCACTAAATTTGCTTGAAAAGACGTTATGTGGTCCGCGTACAATTACAGGCTAGAAGCACAAAGGTGCAGACAGGCTAAGGTAGATTTGCCTGTAAGAACATATGTGGGAGGCTTCTTAAAAGGTGAAAGTCGAACTGAATCATTTAAAATATTAACTGGTTTCAAGAGTAGACTATCACCACTCTGTAACCACCATGATTGTGCCGTTCAGGCAAAAAAAAAAAGGCAACATGGGCGGCACCTGTGGCTCAAGGAGTAGGGTGCTGGCCCCATATATTGGGGGTGGTGGGTTCAAGCCCGGCCCTGGCCAAAACTGAAAAAAAAAAAAAAAAAAAGTAACACAACAGAGGATGGAGCACCCGTGAAGACAGGAATCATCTAGAAGGACAAAGACATAAGAATTCATATTGACAAAGATGACATTTCATTTTTGCATCTTGAATCTTCTTTTATCAAATAAATCCCAAGAGACATAAATGGAGTATCATAATGAGATTAGAAATAATTTTTGTCAAGCCATAAAGTCACTTCCCACAGTATAGAGAGGAAATAGAGGGGTAATGTGTAAGAGCTTGGGCTTTGGAGCCAAATAGCCCTTGTGTTTAAATCCCAGCTACCATTTATATCTGGAGTAATTTCATGTAATTTATTTAACCTCGCAATGTCTCAGCCTCCTATTAATAGAACCCCTTTATGAAGCCGTAAGGATTATGTGACTTAATGTATGCAAAGTTCTTGCTGGCACCTCTTTAGCACTCAATAAATGTTAGGTGTTATTATTAAGTAATTGCAAGCATATATTTAAAAAAGAAAAACACATATAGCTTTGAGAATGTTTAACCCCTTAAGTGAATTTTTATAATTGGTGAGCACTGACGTTGTAGCAGTGGTGGTCATGGTGCTGGAATCGGTCATGTCGTGGAGTTTGAAACAGCCTCTGGGATGGAGATGTGTGTGTAGATTCATCAGAAGTGCTTTCTGAAACAATAGCTGTGATGAAGTAAAGGCAACAGGATCACGCAGACGGGAATATCCAGCTGTCACACAGCCACAGCTGAGCACTTGGCCACTGGAAAGAGCTCTCCAAAGCTGTGAAGGCCCTTCAGAAACACCCCAGGAGGTCAGGGTCTGGGGCCTTTGGATTTGCCCGGCAGTCAGAGACAAAGGCTGCTCCTGCCCAGGGGATGATCCTGAGCAAGGAGCTGTCTTCAGCCTCAGCAGTTTTCAAGTGGGGCTTCTGAGTGGCCATTCCCCCAGCTCTGATCTGTTCACTGCCTGTGTTGCTCACCTCTCGCTTCATATCCAGGCCAATCTAGGAATAGCTCCTCCAGGATTCTGGTTGGCCTTGTTTTTTTCTGGGAAACATTACAAAAACAAACAAAAAAAAAACAAAGCAGGAATTAGTACTGGCCCTTTCCCCACAGCTGGTTTGGGGACAACAGGTCATATTCACTATCTCCCTCCTCTTCCATCCATTCCAGATACCCTCTGTCCTTGCTTAGCGATTCTCCTACTCTCATTGGCTTACTGGGTGATTTGTCCCAGGACTTCTGAGTACCAGTCTTCATGCTCTTCTCAGGCTCCGCTGGCTGTATTGCCCATTTAAAATTCCGATTGTGCATGCAGAGTACAAGTTACCATTGTGCACACTTAACCTCCCCATCACCTCTAGAAAGGTGACTTCTCTTTTGCCTGCTGGATCTTTAGCACAAGAAGCCTAAAATAACAGAAGCAGAACAGCTTACAGCTTCATGGGGCTTTTGCAATGCTTCCTGGTAGAAGTACCCACCCTAGGAACCAGGATCACTGGTCCCTTTCCACACAGAATTGCAGGAATGAGATAAAGGTCCTTCAAGTGGATTAAGAGTGGTGGTGAGAATTTTACTTTTTATTTTTTTTTTGAAACAGAGTCTTACTCTGTCACCCTCAGAGGTGGGTGCTGTGGTATCATAGCTCACAGCAACCTCAAACTCTTGAGCTCAAGCTATCCTCCTGCCTCAGCCTTCTAAGTAGCTGGTAACATAGGCACTTGCCACAATGCCTGGCTAGTTTTTCTATTTTTAGTAGAGACAGGATCTCACTCCTGCTCAGGGTGGTCTTCAACTCCTAAGCTCAAGCAATCCACCTGCCTCAACCTTCCAGAGTGTTAGGGTTACAGGCATGAGCCACCACACCCAGCCAGTATATACTTTTATAATAGCTAATATTTCAATCTTTTCTGTTGGTATCTGTAACCAACCAGCCAAGTTGTTTGCTGTTTCCCGTGAGGCCATGTATATTCTTATCTCGAGCTATGTTTCTTTCTACAGAGAGAGGGTGACTGGGTGAAGCTTTCCTCCTGACACTGTCTTTCAGGAACATGCCTCGGCCGTGTCTATGTGTCACTGCAGCAGCTCTTTCCAATGACATCTTTCTTTTTCAGCTGGTGGTAAGGGACTCCGCATTGGTCACAGGTGTAATCTGAGAAGGGGACACCAGTACAAGAGCAGATGATAACAGAGGGGCTGGGAAACTCTGTCTGAACTCTGAGTCTGCCCTAACTCACCCGTGCACACTGTGCTGCGCGTTTGTTATTACTCTGGTAAAAGTGTCTTCTGGGTCCTTCCTTGGAATAAAGTTGGCTGGTGACTTTTTCAACTTTATGTAGTATTATAGGCTGAGATCTTTCTAATCCCCAAATTTAAATGTTGAAGCCATAATTCCAGTCTTTACAATGTGACTGTATTTGAAAATGGAGCTTTTTAAAGATGTGATTAAGTTAAAATGAGGCCAATAGGGTGGGCTCCAATCTTAAAAGAAGAAAAAATTGGAAAACATGACACACAGAGGGACACCAGGGATGCATATGTGGTGCAGACAGAGGAAGGGCCATGTAAGGACACATCAGGGGAGGGGCCATTGCAAGCCCAGGAAGAGGCCGCAGGACAAATAAACCCTGCCCACACCTTGATCTAGGAGTTTAAGCCTCCAGAATTGTGAGGATACATTTCTTATTTAGTCCACCCAGATTGTGGTATTTTTTATGGCAAAACAATAAATATAGTATGTCCATTCTAGCATGTCCACTTCCTTTAGCCTTTTGAGGTACTTCTAATTGCATGGCATTTCTGTATCATTGGCTATGGGGCATTTGCTTGCTTCGGGATTTGAAGAGTTTCAGTATTATCTTCTAGGGTCTTTGTGGGATGTTGACTCCTACATAACCAGAAAGTGCTTCCATAGCAATAAGCTCTTCTTTATTTAAACTCATGCTTCTCCTACATGTACTTTCCCAGCTCCTGCCAGGACATGCTGGCTGAATTCTGAAGCTCCTTTGGATTCTATCCTCTTTGCTAGCACATCTCTCATAGGGCTTTTTTTGTGACTTGATCTTAGAGTTTTTTGCTGTTTAGAAGGGAAGGTGGAACAGATCCTGGCTTCAGGGGATATGTTGGTTTGCAAAGCAGAGGACTCCAGATATATGAAGCAGTAGAGGAGTGTCCATGTTCAACAAGGAAAAGTTAGCCAGTTTTCAGATTCAAAGGTTCAGGAGAACCTGGGATGTCAAGATTTTCCAGTTAATCTATCTGGTGTCTGCATTCCAATCTCTGAGTCCCATTCCATTTGAACTATATGCTGACCTGGTTTGCAAATTCAATATTCTCTGAAACTCTGTTATATTCAAATATATTCATAGGTATTAATAAATATTTAGCAATAAATATTAGTAAACATCATTTTTAGCTAAGGAAGACCTCTGCTTTCATGCTTGATTTAAATTAGTGATTATTTACCACAGTTAAAAAATATTTTCATTAATACATAAAATTTGGGTATATGCGATATTTTGATATGTACATACAATCAAATCAGGGTATTTAGTATGTCTATCACCTCAAACATTTACTATTTTTTTGTGTCGACAATATTTCAGATCTAGTTATTTTTAAAAGAGGCAATGCACGTTGTTAACTATAGTTAGCCTACTCAGCTATCATAAATTGGGACTTATTTCTGGTATCTAACCACATGTTTCTACCCATTAAGCAATCCCTCTTCATTATCCTCCCAGACCCCTTCCCAGCTTCCAGTACCTGTTATGCTACTCTCTACCTCCATGAGATCAACTACTTTAGTTCCCACCCGTGAGTGAGAACATGCAAAATTGGCCTTTCTGTGCCTACCTTGTTTCACTTAACATAATGACCTCCAGTTCATTGCAAATGATATGATTTCATTCTCTTATTAACTGAATATTCCATTGTGTGTATAGGTGCACCATATTTTCTTTATTCCTTCACCCCGTGATGGATGCGTATGTTGATTCTGGGTTGCTGTGAATTGTGCTGCAATAAACACAGGAGTGTAGGGATCTCATTGATGTACTGATTTTCTTTCTTTTAGATAAATAGTAGTGGAATTGCTGGACCCGATGGTATAGCAGTATATGTGTTTCATTTTCTCTGTTTTCTCTGTATCCTTTCCAGCATTTGTTATTTTTTTGGCCTTTGATAATAATCATTCAAACCTGAGTAGGATGGTATAGAATTGATTTGTTTTTTTATTAAGTCATATACACCTTGATCATGTATACATTAATGCATTTGTGGGGTACAGTGTGCTGATTTCATATACAATTTGGAATGCTTAGATCAAATTACTTACTATAGGGTTTCACCTCATTTAGTCAATTATTGTGTTAGAACATTTTTATTCTATACTTACTAGACATGTCAAATCTACTAAGAACTGTGGTTTTGTTTTGTATTTCTCTGATGATTAGTAATGTTGAGAAATTTTCCATCTATCTCTTATCCATTTGTATTTCTTCTTTTGAGCAAATGCATTTTCAGATCCTCTGTTCACTTTTTAAATGGGATTATTTGGGTTTGTTTTGCTTTTGAGCTGCTTGAATTCCTTAAATATACTAGTTATTAGCCCCTTGCCAGATAAACAGTGTGTAAATATTTCTCTCATTCTGTAGCTTGTCTCTCCATTCTTCTGTTTCCCTTGCTCTGCAGAAGCATTTTAGTTTAATATAATTTCATTTGTCTATTTTTATTTTAGATACCTGGCTTTTGAAGTATTATCCATAACACCTTTGCTTAGACCAATGCCTTAGAGCATCTTCCCTGTTTTCTTTGATAGTTGCATAATGTCTAATCCATTCTGACTTGTTTTTTTTGTTTGTTTGTTTGTTTTGTTTTGTTTTTTTGAGACAGAGTCTCAAGCTGTCACCCTGGGTAGAATGTCATGGTATCACAGCTCACAACAACCGCAAACTCTTGGGCTTAAGTGATTCTCTTGCCTCAGCCTCCCAAGCAGCTGGGACAACAGCCCGCTATTTTTTGGTTATAGATGCCATTGTTGTTTGGTGGGACTGGGCTGGGTTCAGACCCACCAGCTCTGGTGTATGTGGCTGGTGCCTTAGCTGCTGAGCTACAGGCACCAAGCCCTGACTTGATTTTTATATATGGTAAGAGATAAGAATTGAGTTTCATTCTTCCAGTTTTCCCAGCCCCTCTAAAGATGGTGTCTTTACCCTAATGTGTATTCTTGGTACCTTTGTCAAAACTCCATTGACAAATTCTGAATTCTCCCATAGCTTTTTGTCTCTTTCTCCAGCATTAATAAGACCATGTAAAAATCCTTCTAAATGCTAACTCTTTGAAACCTTTAAAAGAACTGAGATATTGCTCTTGCCAAGTGTATTTCCTTCTTATAAATTCCAATTCCATTCACCACCATTGTCTCTTTTAACAACGTCAGTATTACACATACAACTAATGATGGTTCTTTAGTGCCAACTTGATGACAGGTGGTTAAACTTCAAACTCTTATTTTATACTTTCCTTCATAGGCTCACTTGGGGCACCAATTGTTTTAGGCTGGGCTCCCTGGAAAGCGTCTCTGAGATGAAGATCGGCATTCGGAGATATTAAGGAGTGCTCATATACAGAAAGACATTTGAAAGAGTGAGGGGAGTAGAATGAGGTAGAAAGAATATTGATGAAGTTGCAATGAAATTACAGTAAGGGTCTCAACCAATCCCATGGAGAAACGTGAAGCTGGAATTGGCTCTTCAGAATTGCCCCCAAATTAAAGTAGGCTTCCCAGGCTTTTATGCTCCTACATTTACTAGACATTGAATGAAGGCTAACCTCAGAAAGGGGTACAATGAGGGCTTTCAGTAATGGTTCTATTTCTGAGGACCTGTGAGCAACCAGCAGGTAACACCCCAAGAAAATGGAAAATGAGTGCCTCAGTTCTAAGGGTGGGGTCTTTGAGATATTACAGGGTAATTACCTAGAGCATTTTTGTCATCTGAATACTCAATACTTTAATTTTAGACTCTTTAGTTACAATAGTGGCATAAAGAACTAAAAGTTCTCTTAAAGGAAATTTTCTTTTTCTAACGATGTAATTTATAAGATAATATTTGATTCAAACAACCTTCTTGCCCACCCTTGCTCATTACACCTTTGCTTATTCATCTTTGGACAAACTTCAGAAAATTAAACACAAAGCAATTCTACCAATGAGTCAAAAAACAATATGATTATCACAAGAATTATAAAGATTATGAGAAAACTGATGCTATCTCGTAATGTTTTTTCAAAATTAATTTTTTGTGAACACCTTGGAAGGAGGAAAAAAAGCAAAAATTATAGAGTACTACAATTTTAAATTTAAAAAAAGCAATGTAATCTTTGCTCAAAATATTAGTCCATAATGAGAATTTAACCTTACATATTATACAACCATGTAATTTTATTTAAGAATTTCTAGCACAAAATCAAGGTCCTTCATCCTTGTTTTGAGCAATTACCATAATTTTTCCCCTTTATTAATTTTCTCAAATATTGATGACATCCAGTTACAACTCTGTACATTGCAATAAATAGTCAGAGAGCACTTGTCTCAAGTCTTTTTTTTAAATGTGAATTTAGCAGTTACCTAGCACGCTTCTGTTAAAGAATGGATAAAAAGTTCATTTAGGTTTTACTCTTAGAAAAAATTTTCAGTAAGTCTAAGTAAGCTACAAGTCCATTAAAAGTAATGGAAGGAGATAGAGATCAGCTCTAAGTAAACCACATGCTGAGGAATTTATCTTTTAAGTATTTGCCTCTTCTGGAAGATAAGAAAGGTTTTCTTAACCAATTAATCAAGACTGTTGAATTAAATGTCCTGGCAAACAAATTCAAATTATTACATCACAAAGCCATTTTTCATTACAGACTTGGCAAGCATACCGTAAACTTGGGTAAAGTGATGACACAGCACTCCCAGAATCCCGGCCATTTGTGATCAAAAGATTTAAATACTTAGCTTATTGGAAAAGTAAGGTCCCTGAGAGTCACCGACAAAATAGATACTGACTCAATTTCTAAACAGCTTTTTTCATTTCATAACGAAGGAAAAGATGACTCTGTGATGTCATTAACACTTGGGGGGTTAGTGCAGTTGACAATAGGGGGCCAAGAGTTTGTCAGGTTTTCCTGGAAGCTACAGAGCCAATCCGAGGTTGAATGGCAATGTCCTAAAAGGATCCTTGAGTTGACCTAGTTTTTTACTCAACCTGTGCTCAGCCATTAACTGATTTCACTGTAGTTATCTGTATACATGTCTCCTTGGATTTCTGGATATTAAGCTCCTATAGAGATGGGATGATTTCTTAGTTGTTTTTGTTTCCACACTGAAAATTATAAAATGCTTCACCATATAGCCAGTATTCTGTGATCTGATAAAAACAGCATTAGAATTTTAAAACATTAGAAAAAACCTCACTGAGCTATCTATCCATGTGATTCAGTCAAAAATTATTTATTGAACATTATTTTTGTTGTGTGTAGTCACTGTGGTTAATGTCTGTGTAAATTCAGCATGTTTTTTGAATGAATGAATGTGCAAAAAATTCAAGGAAGCTAAATTTTTCTGTGGATAAGTGATGGAAATGATAGAATTTGAACAAATCCTTGGGAGGAAATGAGATTATAAAAATAAAGACAGATGTTGCATCTTCAATATTCGGATGAGGAGGTGTTACCCAGTGAAAGAGTTTTGTCTTGACTGGGAGCTAAAGTACAAGGTATTTCTTCTGTCATCTTAGGAAGCAGCTTGGTCCCCTCAGGAACTGAAGGAGAGTTCTGACTAATTATGGCTCCCAGGAAAACTGGTAAAATGGATTTACTGCTGTTTTGCTTGTAGCTGGCGTCATCCCTAGGCTTATAAACATTATAAAATGCGTATAAAAGCAAGGGAATCTGGATAGTTGAATAGGGATCTCCTGGCTATTCCTAAGAAGTTCATTTTAGTATCAAGAGTCCAAAGACAATGGCCATAATAATAATAATCTGATTACCAATAGCCTGAGAGTTTGGGGTGGTAGAGGCAAAATGCTAAGCCAGGTTTCCAAAGGCTACCACCTCAACATCTTGTTTCTCCTACCTCCTATCATTTTCTGAAAATGTCTCTGTAGTGTTCAATCTTCCATAAACCTTCTCAGTAAGTATATCACCCAAGCACGTTTTTCTTTCACACATTCATTCCTGTTCCAACCATCCTGCAACCTAATCTATGTTGGATTTCTCTAATGTAGTGTAGAACATAAAACAGGTAAATACAGGGTGGCCATGAAGTTCATGTGCAATTTAAAATAGTGTGTACGAACTTTGTGACCATCATGGGCAATTTAAAATAGTGTGTATGAACTCTGTGACCATTCAGTTCTTGTTCCATCATGGTTAGCGCCAGCTCTAAGAGTTGGAATTCCGAAAATTCCTTCCAAACTTTACAGCTTCCTCAAGATGTCCTGAGTTCATTTCCAGGAGCAAGTCTATACTCATATCTGCCCTTGAAGGGTATAAACTAGAAAAGATTCCAGTTATCATAGTCTGTGCCTGCTTGAAGAGTTAGTACTATGGAAGATGGAATTTGAAGTTTTTATGCAAAACGGAGCAGCCCACCCTTCCTGCATAGGTTAAGAGAGAAGTTACACTTGATTTTATGATTTACCAAGAACAAGACCCTCCTTCTGCTGGTCATGCGAAACCTTGTCATCTGCCACAGAAGGAAAAGTCCAAGCCAACAGAGTTTAGGAGCTCTCTGTTCTAGAAAGACACAGGATTCTGAGGATAGCACTACCTACTGCAGGTGGTTCACCCCTCTTATTATTTCTCAGGGCCCAGCAAAGAGCACGGGAGGAGATACAAGTTGTCACCTGTCATGGTTTAGTGAAAGGAGAGCCTAAGATGAACTAGATGATTCTAATGAGGAGTTTGCTGCTAACTCAGTAAAAATAAGAAAAGTGGATTGAGAAAGCCAGTGTCCTTCTGGAGGCCATAGTTCTGGTTCTTCATCAAACTTAAAGCAGTGATGGCTGCTCAATGCTCCCTTCTCTCTATTTAACTAAAGCCCTTTCTTCCTGCTAAGTCTAGTTCAGTTCCCCTTCCCTCACAAGCTTTGCTCAACCGTCATGACTGTCTAGGATTGATCCTTTTTTTTTATTCTTGTATAAATTATTGTCTTTCTCACTCCAGTTGGAGATTAGAAGATGCACTAAAAATTAATTTCCAAGAAGGCACCAAGCCAGAAAGCATATTATAAATAAATCTCATAAATATGTTTTTGTGTGTCTGTTTTTTCAGCTATTTCCTGTTACACATAAAGTAAGAATTACTGATAGTAAGTCACAAAAAGTTGGTATTATAGGAATTTCTAGAAGGAGTGGATAAAAGGGAGCAACATTCCAGAGGGATGTGGCTTTTACACGCAGTGGGACCTTCTCCTATGAACTGTGACCCCATGATGACTTCTGTGGGGTGACTGAGTAGCACAAAGGACCACAGGAGGCCGCCTCAGGCCCCAACCAGGAGAACTCAGCTGCACCCTCCCATGACTGTGTCCTTATGCAATAAGCAATAACTACATCTTTTGTTCTAGATACAAGCTTTAAATACTGGTCATTAGACTTCTAGATGAACAAGAATACTGACTTAAAATACCTAATATGAATAATAGAATATTAATGATAATACCTATTCTACTTTAATTCATAGTATTTAGATCTATTGCAAGTTTTCACTACCCTAGACTCTTCTTCAGAAATAGAATCTTGGATAATCTCATAACCATTTACAGTCAATGGCTCAAACAAACAGCTGCAAGACAATTCTAGTCCTATAACATTTTTTTTTTTTTTTACCACTTCTGGTTTCCACAACCCAATCTTGAACTAATTAAGAGAATAAAAAAATTAAATCATTGTCCTTTACTTCTCAAAATAGCATCAAGTAAGTTGTTAAGTCTTTAATTTTTTAAAGGTCATTATAGGCAAAGAGCTGCATAACTTTAACATTTACTTTGAAACCACTACAGAGGATATTGTATCTGATGTCATTCAGTGTCTGCTGTACAGTACCCTAACATCAAACATTTCTTTCAAAGCTTGGGAGCAGAAAACAAAACAAAATTTGGGAGTTTTTTTTTTTCCTAAAAAAAGTATGTTTGCTTTCTGCTTTTGCACACAATTATTTCCTTGACTTGGACAGTCAGGAAACTTAGACGATTTGTATGCTCAATCTCAGAAACCATACTGAGCTCTCTTATTGGTGCATTTATTTTCTCCTCTTAGCCATGTGTCTTTCTTCTTTAATTTGCATTTTATTTTTTCTTTTATATTATGTATACTCGTCTGTCATATCATACTTGTCATTTTGGAAGCTGACTTAAAATCTTTTCTGAAAGAAATGTAGCATGCAAATAGATTAAAACTGAAGTCACACTTTGCATTAAAAGGACAGGCAAGCTCTGACGGAGATTACGTTGGTACTCCTATCAACACTGGAGTGATACTCACTATACTTTAACTCCACTGGGGCAGGACTGTGAAATATCTGGACAGCAAGAAGGTATTTAAAAAGCTCACCTGTACAAGCTAGAATAAGGAGTTGTGTATGGCTGAAAAGAATCTTATGCATTGGAACGTAGACAAGAAAATTGGCTTGCTCAAGAAGAGCCCAGGGAGTAAGTGCAGAACTGAGAGTGGAAAAGGTCTTCTTGACTCTCAGTATTATTTTATTTTATTTTATTTTTTTGAGACGGAGCCTCAAGCTGTCCCCCTGGGTAGAGTGCCATGGCATCACAGCTCACAGCAACCTCCAACTCCTGGGCTCAAGCAAGTCTCCTGCCTCCGCCTCCCAAGTAGCTGTGACCACAGGCGCCCGCCACAATGCCTGGCCATTTCTTGGTTGCAGCCATCATTGTTGTTTGGTGGGCCCGGGCTGGGGATTCGAACCCGCCACCTTAGGTGTATGTGGCTGGCGCCTTAGCCGCTTGAGCCACAGGCGCCAAGCGCCTATTTTTTTTTTTTTTAATTTTTCTTCCGCTTGACTTAAATAGCCTGTGCCTTCTAAGGAAATGCTGTCTGAAGGGCTTGGCCAAGACAGGGTAGGCATAAGTTCAAGACTTGTTGGAACTGCCAGGTGTAATGGCTCACGCCTGTAATCCTAGCACTCTGGGAGGCTGACACAGGTAGATCACTTGAGCTCATGAGTTCAAGACCAGCCTGAGCACGAGCAAGACCCAGTCTCTCCTAAAAATGAAAAATTGAGACAAGAGGATCACTTGATCCCAATAGTTTGAGGTTGCTGTGAGCTATAATGCCATGGCACTCTACCAAGGACAACAAAGTGTGACTCCATCTCAAAAAAAAAAAAAATGATTAGTTGAAACCTAAAACAATCCATTTGTAGTCCTGGATAAAAGAGAAAACAGCAGGCCTGGGTTTTCTCTTTCTGGGTCAGGGACCTCCACAATAGCAATTCTTTCTCTATGTTTAGTGACATCAATGGGCACCCAATGACTTGAGTGTCAAAATGACAAAACCACAGACCATATCTGTTGGCCATCAGTTTGAGGTGTAGCAAGGTGGTCATGATTAGTCATCATCCAGAAGAGTGTGGACAGGAGAGCCCAAGGCCAAAAGTGATACTTGGCCAGGTGGGAAAGGTGTAGAAAGTCCCCCAGGCTTTCTAGTCTAGTATTCTATCAGTAGAGAACAAAAAGGCCAAAGTTGTCAAGGACAGAATTTGGGAAGTCAGAACCAGAGGCTAATTTTATTAGTACAAGTGGCTTTTGATGTTATGGAAGAAATTCTTCTCTATTTTTTTTATGATAAAGCCTAGTTTTTATCGAAACTTTATGTTTATAGAAAAACTGTGCAGAAAGTACAGAGATCTGAATGCCCTTTCCCCATCATTTCCCCTGTTATTAGGGCCTTTCATAAATGAGACACATTTGTACAATTGATGAACCAGTATCAATATTGTTAACAAAGGACCATAGTTCACATTAGCATTCACTCTTTGTGTTGTGAAGTTATGTCAATTTTGAGAAATAGATAATGTTATGTATCTGTGAGTACAGTATCAGATAGAATAGTGTCACTGCCCTAAAAATGTCCCATACTCAACTCATTTATCCATAACCATCTCCCCCTGCCATTCACTGATTTTTCAACTATTTCTATATTTTTGCCTTTTGTGGAAAGCCACATCAGGTTGGAATTCAACAAAATGTAGCTTCCTGTCTGTTTTGTTATTTTCACCTAGTAACATGCATTTAAATTTTCTGTATTTTCAATAACTTGGTAGCTCATTTCATTTCATTGCTGAATACTACTCCATTGTATGGATATTCCACAGTTTATCCCTTCACCTATCAAAGAACATCTTCATTGTTTACAAGGTTTAAAACTAAAAATAAAGCTCTATAAACATCGATGTACAAGGGTTTTGTGTGGATATAAGTTTTCAACTCTCCACATTTCAGTAAATACCCAGGGGCACAATTACTCAATCATAGGATGAAGTTATGTTTAGCTTTGTAAGAAATTGCCAAACTGTCTTCCAAAATGAGATGTTCCTAACACAAAAAAATGATAAATGCTACAGTGGTGGACATCTCAGTTTCCTGATTGGATCATTACACAGTGTATGCTTGTATTAAAAGATTACATGTACCCCATAAAACATGTACAATTATTATTAACACATACCCACAATTAAAAATTAAAAAGAAAATAAAGTAGCTGTACCATTTTGCATCCTCACCACCAGTGAACACAGTTTCTGTTGCTCCACATCCTCATAAACATTTATAATGGCCAGTACTTTGAATTTTGACTGTTTCAATAGATATGTCATTATATCTAATTTTTTAATTTCTTATTAATATTACTCTTCATCGTTTTATTTTGCAATTTCCTAACAGCACGATATCAGGCATTTTTATATGTTTATTTGGCATCTGTATGTTTCCTTTCGTAAAATGTTCATTTAGATCTTTCACCCATTTTCTTATTTAAGTGTCTTTTCTTTTGGCTGAGTTCTAAGAAGTTGTAGGTATATTTAGCTTATAGGTCAATTATCAAATATGTGTTTCGAAAGTATTTTCTTTTATCCTGTAGCTTCTCTTTACATTCTCTCAACAGCATCTTCCACAGAGAGCAGAAGGTTTTAAGTTTAATAAAATCCAGTTTATCCATTGTATTTTTTATTTTAATCACGCTTCTGATGTTATATCGAAAAAGTTATCACCAGGGCAATCTATTCAGGACTCCCTCTGCTGTGTCAGAGACTTTTCTTTCTCCTTAATAAAATATTTTGCTTTCACTTAAAAAAAGAAATCAAAAAAAGAAAAAGAAAAAGTCATCACCCAACCTGAGTCATCTGGATTTTTTTCCTGTTATTGTCTATGAATTTCTTGTTATATTTGCATTGTATTTTTAGGTCTGTGATCTGTTTTGAGACTTATTTTCTAAAAGTTGGAAGGTCTGTACCTAGATTAATTATTGTTCCTTTGCTTTGCATAGAGATGTCAGTTGTGCCAGCACCATTTTTTGAGAAGATTGCTCTTTCTCCATCAGATTTCCCTTCCTCCTTTGTCAAAGATCAATTGACTATAGTTGTGTTGGTGTATTCTGGGCTTTCTATTTCATTGAATTGATGTTAAGTTTGTCTCCAACACCACACTGGCTTGATCATTACAGCTTTAAAATAACTGTTGAAGTTGGGTAGTATTAGTCTCTTGACTTTGTTCTTTTTCAATATTGTGTTGGCTACGCTGGGTCTCCTTTCATATAAACTTTTACATCTGTATGTTTCTATCTACAAACTAACTTGCTGGGATTTTGATAAGAATTGTCTTGAATCTGTAGCTGTATATGGGAAAACTGATATGTTAACAATAATTATTCTTACCCGTGGGATAAATCTTCATATATTTAGATTTTTTTTAATTTTTTAATATTTATTTATTTATTTATTTTGAGACAGAGTTTCACTTTGTTGCCTTTGGTAGAGTGCTGTAGCATCATAGCTCACAGCAACCTCAAACTCTTGGGCTCAAGCAATTCTCTAACCTCAGCCTCCCAAGTAGCTGGAACTACAGGTACCCACCACAATACCCAGCTATTTTTAGAGATGGGATCTCACTCTGGCTCAGGCTGGTCTTGAACCTGTGAGCTCAGGCAATCCACACAGCTCAGCCTCCCAGAGTACTAGGATCACAGGTGTGTGCCACTGCACCTGGACCCTCTCACTCTATCACCCAGACAAGAGTGACATAGTGTCAACCCAATATTAGGGGTCAAGTATCTAGTTTCTCACTATTAAGCATAATGTTGGTTTTAGTTTTTTTGTAAATATTCTTATCAAGTTAAAGAGACTCTTTTTTCCCTTAAGTTTTCTGAAGATTTTCTTTTATCAATCTGCTGTATAAATAAATTCCAGTTGGTCATGTCATATAATTATTTTACCCATTGCTGGATTTGACTTCATATTTTGCTGAGGATATTTTTCATCCATGGTCATGAAGGTTGCAATTTTCCTTCCTAGTAATGCCTTTTCTAGGTTTATGATAAGAATAATCTGGGCTTCTAGAATGAGTTAGAAAGTATTCCCTCCACTTTTATAATTTGGAAAGCATTTTAGAGAATTGATCTCTATTTTTTTCATTTCCCTATTGGGTATATTTTGCCCTAAACCCACAGTTCTTGATAGGTATGGGGTGGAAATGAATTCAAGGCTTGTAGATTCATCTCATCTTTAGTGGGACCCCAGTAAGAAACTTAACTTTACTAAAAACTCATACTTTCTATGTTGGCTCTGGGGTAGCCTACTGATAGCTAATAATTGCTCAACATGCAACAAGCTTGAGGTCTAGCTAGTGAATACATAGAATCAGTGAAAAACCTTGAAACAATTATTGTAGCTATAAACCAAAGAAACAGTATCCATATGCATAGTAGGTAATGAAATATTGATTATACATTGACTTTGAAAGGTCTTACTGCAGATACAAAGTACACTACCACCAGCGAATTATCTTAAAGCATAAACAACCTGCTGTGTTCAGTGATTTTTGAAAACCAAGTAAAAATGCATATTTTTGATATATTTAAATAGTACTTTAAAATCAGCGACCTGTTAGGATAAAAGAAACCACTACTTTATATCACTTCATTTCCAAATCTGGGAAATGAAGAGTGTAATCTTACGGTACTTTTAAGAGGATAAAATACAATAATTTAATTTATCAATCTTTATTTACTTTTTACAAGCATTTCAGTGAATACAAAATGAAGTAAACATATTTCTTGCCTCCTTGTAGCTCGTGCTTTAGACAATTTTACTGTACTTATAAATATCATTAGGAAACAAATGTCAGTCAGGTACGTGATGCAAAGAGGGTATCAGCCCAGAGCCACAGGGTAGGGTTCAGTAAACTTTTTCTATCAAGTGCCAGATACTAAATATTTTAGTCTTTTCTGATATAAATTATCTTCTTTAACTACTCAGCTCTGCTTTTAGAGGCACAGGAACAGCCACAAGCCATAGGTATAGAAATGAGGATGGCTATATCCCAACAAACCTGTATTTGTGAACACAGGGGGCTGGCTGGATCTGTTCTGTGGATGGCAGTTTGTCATTCCCTGCTCTTAAGTCTCAACGAAAAGAGAAAGAATGTTGTAAAAACCAGTTTTAAATTATAAATCTCTCTTCAAATGTAAAGTTATTATTCATGGTCATTGTATTTATTGAAGACTGATACAGTCTTTTACTTTATGCTAATACATAACTAATAGTCCCTGGGTGATAAGCCAATGCAGTGTCAGGAGAATCAGGGGAGAATGACAACAATAATTAAAGGTAACAAAGCACATTCATCCTCTTCTTAGAGGAAAGGGAAGAGGAACGAAATCCTCCATATTTCTTTTCCACTTTTCAAAGGGTTTTATCTTCCCAAGAGTTTAGCAAATTTTAAATACATCTTTGTCACCTCTCCCTGATGAACTTGGGGATTTAATTTAATTCCCAGCTTAATATAACTTGCTATCCCCTCCCTCATTTCCACCTTCTACTAATTACACTTGAATCCTAAACCTTCCCAGTGCCAAGGCAGAGTCAGGAGTTTTGAAACTTTAGCAATTACAGCTCAGCCTGGTCAGTTTCCCCATGTTCTGCTTTTTTTTTCTCTCTTCTTTCTCACTCAGTGGTTTAAGCTCATTCAAGTCTGCCCCTGTTCTAACCTGAATTTCCATTTTTCAGTATTCAGCAAGTAGGTCTTTGGTCTCTCCTATGTGGAGCTAAGTAGACCGCTGTTAGCTGTGCCCTAGAACAGTCTATTTTACCATCAGAAGACTAACCAGCTGCAGGTTTTGGAGTTTGAGGGGTTTACTCACCAGCGTGCTCTCTATGGTAATCTGTTCTCTACCATTCTACTTTCAAATGGGGCTCCTTGAACCACAAATCTGTTTGTTTTAACAAATTAAACATCTTGACAACTTTTTTTCTGTAACATATGCAGAGTAGATGTGAAAAATGTTAGTAACTGATTTATCCCATAGTTGAAATCATTAGCACACAAGTGGTTTGAACTGGAGTTATGCATGTTTTTTACTAATTCATAATTGGTTAACATCATTTAATTGTTTCCATCTCTTTGGATGCTGCTCATTTGAAAGTATGATTACTGCTGTTCCGAAACAACAAAAGCTTTGCAGGGAATTCGTATGTGAACAGTAACAGAAACTTTCATTGCTGTATTAATTATCCCCATGCAGCTTTTCAGGATTCAACAAATCTTTTTATCCTGTTCCTTTTTAAGAAGGTCCATCTGTATGTATCTTTTATTTTATTGCTGCTCACTTTATATCATCTTCCAAGTTTTATTTTAAATATCATATGTCTCTTAATTAATGAAGAATAAAAACCAGTAACCCATTTTACAATTATTTTGCTGCCGATTTTGCAGCAATATCTACTGTTTATTTTAAGCACGTCATTACTGCTGGAATGCTAGGTGAAGTTCTGTGATCCATACTTCATACCTTGACATTCCAATTCTGCAAAGCAAATTTAATTTCTACTCTCATATCAGTAACTGATTATAATCTCTTAGTGGGTAGGAACCAGACCTGCTTAATTTTCTATGTGCTGCTCTCAGATAGCAACAAGTTCAAGGATTCACCAAACACACACACATATTGCAGAATGATAAACAGTTTTTCAGCAAAATACCGAGTAGAGTGAAAAATTACCAATTTTATCCCATCTTAAATTTAAGGAGAAGAAAGTAATAGAATATGTTAGTATAGTTGTCTTGGTCCAGAGGAAAAATGAGTCTCTTTACTTCCACAGATTACAAATAATCTTTGGATATCATCCTAGTATAGGCATCATCTTGATAATAACATTTAAAAATCAAGTTCCACAAAGAGCAATTACTTCTCTAGAATACATATACAGAACTTCACAACTGGAAACCATAGCTAACGATATACTTAACTATATGAAAGAATGAATGATTTCCCCCAATAGTTAGGAAATGACAGGATGTCTGTTCTCACCACTTCTGATCAACATTATATGTGAATGGTGTGCATATACTACATTTTATTCAACCATTTGGATTATTTCAACTTTTTTGGCTAAGATCTGTGCCCCAAATTTTGGATAGACCTATGTTTTTATGTCTTGTGGGTTATAGCTAGCAGGAGAATTGTCAGGTCCTAATCTGACATAGGTAAATCTATGTTTAACTCTTTGAAGAGCTGTCAAATTGTTTTCCAAAGCGGCTGTACCTTATTACATTCCTACCAATAATGTAAGAGGGTTGTAATTTCTCTACATCCTGGCCAACATGGTTAATATCTATCTTCTTTAATTATAGCAACCCGAGATGTGTGAAATGGAATCTCATTGGGGTTTATATTTGCATTTCCCGAATAGCTAACGATATTGCTATATTTTCAGGCACTCACTGGTCATATACATGCTTTCTTTGGAGAAGTGTCTTTGCAGGTCTTTTACCTATTTTTAACTGGCATATTAATCTGTTTGTTGTTTGTATGAGTGTTTACTTATGGTTATCTATTCTCATATATGCTAAAATCAACTTCCTTATCAAATATATGATTTGCAAATATTTTCTTTCAACTTGGGTTGTCTTTGCACTTTCTTAATAGTATTATGTGCAGCAAAAAAGGTTTTAGCTCGTATAAAGTTAAAATTATCTTATTTTTTTCTATTATCACTTTGCTGTCACATATCAGAAAACATTCCCTAGCTTAGGGAAGTAAAGATTATGCCTGTTTTCTTCTGAGTGCTGATAAATGAGTGAATAACAATTTGAGTCAACCTACGGCAAATAGTTGAGGTGGAGAGTGCAAATGGTTTCTTTACAGTAACTGAGTGAAAAGCAGGTGTTAAGACTCATTTTTCTCTAAGAAGAAAAGAATGAATCAAGGAAAGGCCCAAAGGAAATTAAACAAAATGAAGACAGAAATATAAATATATGTTGGAAGAGAATTATCTCTACAAGTGCTAAATTTGATATTTAAAATAAAAGGCAATAAAATTAAGGCTATTCCATGAAAAGAAGATGATTTAATTAACAATTTATTAATTAAAAAATTTACTTAATTTTGACAAAGAAATCTATTTATATATGCTACACTTAACAAGTGATCATTTGATTAACACACTACAAATAATATTTTGTGGAAATGGAATATAGTAGTTAATTGATAAGTACCAAATAAAACCGATTTGAATGATTATTTTTATGTGAAGTTTCTTTTATAGCATCAGTCAACCAAATTGACCGGTTGCTTCACAATTTAAAGAACAAACCTTAAACCAACTAATAGAGCTGAGAAATATATTAAGTGATGTTATTTTTCTTGTTTTATTCTTTTTACTTCCTGAGCAAAGAAAGAAAAAATTGACTTAAGAATAAGATAACTTCTAGTATGCTAGTTTAAGTTAGCTCATTTTTCTATAATATAAGAGGCAGGTGATAAATGCAACGTATCATATACTATCAGAAAAGACATGAGAATCAAGTAGAGTTGTAGATATTCAGAGCCAACCCATTTGGGCTTTGTGAAAATTTCCACATAGACACAAAATAATGCCACCATCACATAATTAGAAAATATTTTAAATGGACATTTGAAAGGAAAAGGGGAAAAAAAATACAGAAAGCTATTTTGAGTCCCACCATGGAGGAAATCGTCACGGTACAGTGCAAGCTAATCAGAGCATATCCAATGCTCTAAGGTTCCTACTATATATAAACACAGATTTCTCCACATACTGAAAGTTGATAGCCTTCTATCCAAATGATGGAGTGTGCTGAACTTTATGTTTATGTGTGTCCTGAATGTCACTATTTTTTAGAGGGTCAGGCAATGTTCCTATGTTAGGATTTCTAAGAAGGGAAGCTCTTGTTTTCCTCTCTTCTATGGCCTCCAAAGTATACATGTACATGTATATATCTTTTTGTGTATACCTCCATGTGTCTATAGATACACCTATATACATACATATATACACACACATATATGTGTGTACTTCACTAATTGTACTTTTAAGTTTTCCACTTGAACTTTAATAGTGATACAGCAGAGGATACCATGAAAAAAAGATGCCATAAAATAGAATGAAGTCACAACAAAAGGCGAAAGATCATTTCTGCTTAGAGGAAAACTCATTTTCACATCTGGAGCACAATTTATAAACTGGTGATGTCCAAGGCCCATCTATCCTCAAGTGTGTTTCTTTTACTCTTTCCTCCTCTCCTCCTCCTCATTCTTTTTTGATGTGCAGAGGGGTTTACAATATTTTTCATTGGTTACCAGCATTTGAAAAACATAATGTTTCACATACATTTTTGGGTTCCTGGCATCCTTTTAAAAGATGGAAGATCTGGAAAGAGAAGCTAGAGTCCTGTAGATACTCATTAACCAGCTAGATCTCAGACTCCTTGGCTATGGCTGGAGGCCTCCGACCTACTGATCGATCCCTCTTACCCACTCCACCCATTCATAGTCCCTGCCTGGCCCCGTGAGCATTTGGGTTTGCATCTATTTTTTTCAACCAAAATGAACTGTTTTGTTTTTTCTCCTTTTTCTGTTTTTCAGCCAGTAATTTTCTCAGCATTCAATTAAAATAAATGACTGGCCTAGAAGCAGTCTGTTTCTGAGAAATGAAAAGAAATTTTTAATATTGCTTTCACACTTAATATGTAATTACCGAGTAAATGGTTGCCAAGCTAGAGCTTCTTTAGGTCTCTGTTGAGGAAGGAATGTAGAACGTCGTTCTTGTTTTCCTACGAATGTGTTGAAACAGAGCCTCCATTTAACATACTGGACGAAATGAGAAAAGCAATATGTACTTTCTGTTGTTCTGAACAGGATGACAACACAAGAGAGAATAGGTGTGTAAACACCAGTAGGAGGTAATGAAAAACAAGACTGCTGAGATTACAGAGGCCAGTGGTAGTTTATGATGGCCTGGAGCAACAACTAAAAAACTCTTGTAGTCATTGTATCTACAGCCTTCAGTATTCATTTTCCCTTATGAATTAATTTTTTTTTAAAGTATGAAAGCCTTTTCTGCTTTTCCATGGATACTTTGAAATAGCTTGCCCAGAGTATGTGGCTGGACAAAGAGCTGTGATCCTGGCAGAAATGTAAAACTAAAACCAGAATCCAAACAAGCTTTTTAATGTAATGCCGTTGCAATAGAATTGTAAGGCCTAAAGCTGGGAACTCTCTGTTTATGAACATATCTTTCACACTGAAAGGAAATCCTAGGTCCCAGGAAGATCTTTGAAAGGTATAAAAGGTATAAAATTTAAAGACCCTAAGCTCTCTTCAGAAACTTTACAACATAATCTGTTTTCAAAGTTTTGATCTGAAATAGGTAAACTCTTCAGGTAGAGATTTTGTTGAAACTAAAAAGGCAAGCAAAATGAAAAGCAGGTGGGTTGGCATGGAGCATCATAATGACAACTGTAACTCACCGACCTGCCTTCACTCCTAAAGCCCCAAACACACACAGCTCCGGCCAGAGCCATGCATATGACTGAGGTGATCTGAACACGTATCATGGAGCAAGATTGTCTTAGAAAATCACACAAGTGAAGCTCAAGGCCAGGGTTATGAGAATTGCTTTGAAAACATTTTTGTCTCTGTTGGTATTATAAACCTTGCTTATAGCTTTGCTTGTGGTATTCTTTTGTCATTTAACTTCTAGGGTCCCCCAAATCCCCTTATTAAATCAATATAGTGATCATAAAAACCTTTCATGTGAGCTGAAACTTTAAAAGGACACAAACAATTAATAGAAAAACCTTATACAACCAAGGCCGTGTATAAAAAGAAATAGCCTGATACTATCAGAACAGTGTCCATTTGGCTAAAACCTCAAATGAGTAATGCCTACCCATCTCAACTCAACCAAAAATAGTGTGTTTAAAGTTGTCACCCAAGCAGAAAGGTTGATAAAGAAATAATAGGCTTATTGTTGGGAAAAATAATAAAAGGTAAGAGAGGGGGAGAAAAAAACTCACTCGATTCCTTCTTACTTTTATCTAAGAATCACACCTTTACATTTTTGACCAGATTAAGTCAAATACACAAAGAAAAATTCAGATTAATTTACGCAGAAAGTTGCATATAATTTCAGAATCGCTCACTAGAATTAATCATGGAGAAAGATGAAATGTGAGAACAGTGTCAGAAGATTGAAAACGGACAAATATCTGAATCTGAAAAGGCCAAAGTGAAAATCCAGACACAAATATTTGATATCAACTGGTTAATAAACAGCAGTTGAAACAGTATCGGAGGATTATCAGTCATAAACACGTATATACCTAAATCTAAGACATAGAAGAATCTCACAGTTGGTAATTTCAGTTAAAACAACGTTAGTTTCTCTTTAAGAGAAGACTAATAGTTTGATATATATGGAAAAAAAATGGAGAACAATTGATTTCTTCAAAGATTCAACAAAATCTCCTGTGAATTCCTGGAAGAAACTGTACAATATAATCCTATCATATGATATTGGCATAAGGATAACACAAAGTTTTCTCACAAGAGAAAATGATTGGCGTGAAAACTGAAAACAATATTTAGTGACTCTAATGTCCATAAAATACAGCACAAAGTATAGTCAATTTTAAAAAAGCAAGCTTGAGATTATAAAGTAATAAAGCAAATACGATGGTGTAGGTAAAATGGAGATTTGGCACAATTCTGTAATAGGGAATAATTCAAGCAAAAATGGTACTATATTCCAAGGATTCAGATATGTTAGGAAGACAGCCAGAGAAACAGCGTGTGTTCAGAAAATGTCCTTCGGAAAATGCACAAATATGAAGCTGAACCACTCCTGGGAAATTCTGAGCGAGAAGAAGAGGAACTACGGACAGCAAAACAGCTGATAATAAAAGAGTGTTGAAGACAAGCTCGTCAAAGAGAGGAGAAAGATGGCGGAGACTGATGCAGGCACACCTGCTGATGGAGAGTTAGGAGGGGGTCATGTCTGTGACAGGTGTGAAAATTTTTGTTTAGTTAAAAATAAAGCATTCAAAAAGTCATTTTTTGCCTCTCATAAAAAAATGTCACAAGGGGAACTGTTACCCCAGATTTCATTTTTACCAGCATGGAAAAACCAGTTGGTTTAATTGAAATGACAGAAAGAACCTAGGGGAAAATGTAGTCACTTCAAAGTGCAGGAGACCTACTCTGCGTCTAATGCTGCTAGGGGATTTTTTAAAAATTATCATGGATGTAGTAGAATATTTCTGCTCATTTTATGTCTATAGTAAAGTCTTTCAGCCTGTTAAAAAATACGTCCTAGGTACTTACTTATAATGAATAAAACTCAACACTTTTTAACCAAATATATCTTTTTGCTTTTCACAAAACTTGCCCCTATGTCAAGATTCACGGAAATAAAAAGAAACTATTTTTTAAAATTCTAAAGAAAGTAAGGCTCTTTGCTGCGGTTTCTTTAGAAAGAAGTAGCCTACCTCAGTTGCACTGGTTACAGTAGTAGTAGCTGCTATAGAACTAATAAATACCCCAATACCAGAGGCTTACAAAGGAAAAGCGTATTTCTAATGAGCGTATTTTCTACTTATGAAAAGTTCAGTCATTAATGGTTGAGGTTGGGCAGGTTATTGATAGTGGGGGGAGAAAACTCGGCTCCGTACAGTTATTTGAGACCCCAAGCTGATGGAGTCTCTGTTATCTTCGTCAGGTGGTTCCAGAGATTGCTCTGAGAATCGAGGCATGAAGGATTATATGTGAGTTTTAGGGAGACTAGTTCTGGAAGTGATATATATCTCATGCCAAAATTACATGGATGTAGTGGGAAACTGGATTTGCAAACACTCTGGAAAATTAGTTACCAGCAACATCTCTGAACCACGCAGATGGGTCATTTTTCTAGGCTACACTTTCATGGAGTTATTTTAATGTAGATCGTTCAAAATTTGTATTGTAAAGGTAGTGATTTCTTTGATGGCATTTATCACTGATTATTCTCTAACAGTGAAAATTGATGTTTGAGCTATCCATTGAGAAACACTAAATGTTAATGTTTTTGATGGGGAATATTGTTTTTTATGCTTGCATGAAAAACATTAAAAAACATTTAAAAAAGCTCTTGCTCTCAACAATATCAAATATTTTAAATATTATCTCAACAAATGACAGAATTTTAGAACGAGAAGAAATGTTGGAGAACACTGAGGCCTGTATCATTTTCTAACAAGTAGAATCATATGTTGTATATTATGCAGCTTAGCTCTAAATTGGTCATTGATTACAGAAATATATGAAACCAATCTTTTTCCTGTGCCCAAATGAACCCCACATAATTAGCTCAGCACTTAGCCACGTTAACTGCTGCAAACTCCAAAAGTATCAGACAGATCCTGACTCTGACATTGTGAAAGGTGGAAAGGGACGATGATAATTTTGTGGCTTGTCCCATACGCCCGTGTTATTTGATTTATGTGCTGTACCTGCCTTCTATGATGCTTTCTGAATTAATAAATCTGAGTAAAAGAACAGGGGCCCATAACTCATAAAGGATGAGATGGGCTAAACCCTGAGGCTGAGCACGTCCTGGGCAGTTAGAGCTCTGTTCCTTCATGAATACCCATGGGTGTCGAAGTCGCCAAAGGTTAGACATTCATCACAAAGGGCCCAAGTCAGGAGACACGCAAGGTTCCAAGATTAATAAATTTTTTTGTCTTCAAACTTTTGCATTGTCCACGTTACAATTTTTTGTTTGTTTTTTGCTTTTTTTCTAAGGTAAACTTGAGGCAGCCTAATGTTGTACTAACACACACCTCTACATCACATACACCTGTTTGTCAGTGCCTACTGTGTAAAGGGTATTGACCAATATAGGATTTATGGGAAGAGGAAAAGTTATAAGTCAGAGTATGAGCTTTCAAGTTTATCATCAGTAAAAGGTCTGACAGAGTTCATGGAACATAACGACAGCATATGGGCAGTATCAGAAGGACCCTAAGGATATAAACGCCCAGTAGTATAGAGATTAAGAAGAGGAAGAGTTCACTGAAGATGAGCTACTGAAGGATCATGCCATGTGAGACAATCGATGTATACATATGGGGGTCTAACAATTAAGTTCATAAACCCATCTTAGAAAAGGTGCTGCATACCTCATTGTTGAATATCACTATGGTCACCTTTGAAGTGCTCCCCTTGGGAAGCTCTACTCTGATGGCAGTGCCTAGTTCACTCTTCAAAGTAATTTGAAACTCTTTCTAGAATGATCATCAGAACTGTCATTGTATGGCACACAAAACACCCCAAAACATTAATGAACACCACTCCGCAGGATACCACCAAATGTTGACATGAACGGAGCTCTGAGGCACTGACATACCAAGGTTATGAAATCTTACCAAGTTGTTTGTACGGTGCTGCCAACTTAAGCGTATAGTGGCAAGTTTGTGAACTTAATCATCAGCCCTCATATGATAACAGCTCTGATGGCTATTCCAGAAAAATAGTTCCAAATTTGCTTTGAAGGGTGGACTAGGCACTATCACTGGTGCACAGCTTCAAAAGGGGAGTACTTGAAAGGTGACCATATTGATATTCAGCAGTGAGTTATGTAGCACTTTGTCTAGGATAAACTCACAAAATTAATTGTCAGACCTTTGCCATCAAGCAGCTTGGTATTCATTAAAAGTTTTAGGAGTAGCCAACTCTTATCAATTTTCCAGTGTTTGAGCTGCCTGTGCTTTGTACTTATTGTAATTAGACTTGTTTCTCAGTGTCTAATGCAACGTTAAGACTAAAATTATGAAATTCATGTCATATATTTAGTTTTATTCCATTGTAGACAGTAGCCTCATCTCTGGCTAGTCACAAACAGAAGCATTGATTTTAGGTATATAAAGCTCAGGCATATCCTGCATTTGTTTCTTCAACATTTAATTTGAGTATCAAATATTTATTAAAGTTTTTATTTCATGTCAGATACTATTCTGGTGGCAAGAAGATAGTGTGTACTGGGAAGGATGGATACAGTCTTCACCATCTTGAGACTCAGAGTCTGTGAAGCAGACAGATATTCCTATCAGCAATGACATTAAAGTACAATAAATACTATGATATATAAAGCACACTATCCTTAGAGAACAAACAGTGAAAGGATCCAGCCTAGTTTCCTGGGAGTGAGGGAAAACTTTCTGTAGGAAACTACATTGAAATTAAAGTGTGAACGATATAAAGGAAGTAGCTAACTTAAGACAAGGCAGGAGGGTGGTCTATCTCAGCAGAAAAACGAGAAAAGGCAGATGTTGTTTGGGCAGTTCTCAAAAGCTCCATGAAAAAGTATCCCTCTTCCTCCCAAGTAAGGATGCAACATAGCCCAGCAGTTCTCCAGGATAGCTGGGGAGTCTGCAAAGTCAAAACTCTTTTCATACTAATGCTAAGATGTGATTTGCTTTTTTCCACCCTCATTTTCTGATGAGAGTTTTCCAGGAGTTGCATAATATGTTATATCCCAACAGATTGAATCTCGAAGCAGACGTGAGAACTCAGCTGTCTTCTATTAGGCCAGTCATTAAAGAGATCTGCAAAAATATGAAACAATGTCACCCTTCTCACTCATGGAGTGTAGAGTTTATCAAAATATATTATTTATGGGAACATATGGTACATCATTTTTATTTCTAAAAAAATTTAATGAATACGTATTTTTAAAATTTCTCAGTTCTAATTTATAACGTAAATATTGAGAACTATAAGCCATATAAACCACATAAAAGCTATTTTAGGTCCTAATGAATTAGGTTAGAGCAACCTGGAGGCCAAAAATCTTGAGAGCCACTAATATAATCTGTACCCCAAAGGGGGTACCTTGAGAGTAAAAGGGGGTACTATTAATAATTATATCAGACAATAAAGTGACAATACATCTTAGCTTACCTAAGTGTCTGCCCCAGTGTATTACTTCCTTTCTTGGTTTATACTTTTTTCTTTTTAGCAATTATCATTATTATTATTTATTATGACTATTTTTACCTGCTCCCCAGAAACATATCTCAAATATACTATTAAAATCGTTTAGTTTAACCGTCAAAATGTCCTTCTTTGGAGAGGATTGCCGTATGACTGTCCTACCCAAAGGATTAATCAATGGTGGCCTTGTTCTTTGTTCTTCTAGCTTTGCTATTAGAACTCCAGAACATGAATTTCTATGGGGAAAAATATAGAAGGGTTACTGTGGGGCAAATAAGCCTGACCATCACAAACAGACCCGTTGAAAAGAAGCAAGGGCAAACTACTTTCATTTCATGGGGGTTCCTGTTTCTTTGTCTGGTTTTTGTCTCAATGTATGGCCTTATGGGTGTAGGCATCTTGCCTTGAGAACACTGTGAACCTGTGTTTAAAAAAAAAGAGATATTTTAGAGTTCCTTACATCAACTCCAGAATAAACTCTTTTATTTTTTTTAAACGTCAGCCTTTGAGAGAAGGTGGAGAGGAATGAATAATTTCCGTGCTGCATTTTATAGAAGGTCACTCCAAAGTAGGGATGCTTGTTAAGAAAACTGGGGTAATTTGTATACTCAATTTGAAATAAGGTCATCATCTAAACAGAATCCTTCAAGCATTAAAAAAAAAAAAAAAACCTGCCTAAAGCACCAGAAGGAAAAGTTTTCGTGTTGATATTCTATCCCTTTTCCCAAAGATCCAGGTAGATACAATGTACCGAACAAGGTTGAAGAAATCTGTCGTGACACACATTTCTCGATTGCAACTAAGATTTTCTTAACAGGTACATCTTTTGGAATATTTGCAAACAAATAACATCGATATGTTCCTCATCCACTTGGAGTATGTTTTAAAAAAACAATATGAAACGTTGCAAGCAGAATGGGGAGAAGGATGGAGGTGGAAATCACAAAAAACAAACAGCTAGGGAAAAATAAAAACAGTGAAACAACCAGGAAGAAAGGCGGGCACTTACGGGAGCACCTTTCTTTGAGGGGCACATCAAGGGCTTCTAGCCAAGGGCCGTGATGTTATTCCAGACAATTTTACCAGCATAAAACAAGGAGTCTAAATGATGGTGAAATCAGAGCAGCCAACCACAGGGGAAGCCATTAACAATTTAACACGAGGGAGTGTGGATTCTACTTGTCAAAGAGAATATTAGAAGACTGTTTGATATAAAATGCAGCTATCACAGTGTTGAGGGCTGGGTACCTCAGCTGGGTTTTTCTGGAACTTGTTGCCTTACAAAGTCAAATACAGCCCAGAGGCTCCACAAGCTTGATATATTTTATACCAAAGCAAAAAACTTAGATTAACTGAATAGGCGAGGATTTGATTGGATATCTGTGTTATGTGGCAAAGGAGAAGTCTGCAGGGGTAGGAAGAAGTTAAAACGGACCAGAGGAAAACACCTGAGAATTGGGGATCAAAGACAAACAAAGTCAAAGTTTGGCTGGGCAGTCTCCTGTGTGTGCTTTTTTTTTTTTTTTTTTTTGGCCAGGGCCGGGTTTGAACCCACTACCTCTGGTATATGGGGCCAGTGCCCTACTACTCCTTTGAGCCACAGGTGCTGCCTCCTTTTTGTGCTATCTTAATAACATTTTTATCCTGTAGAATACTGACTTGGCTCATCTTAAAATGAAATTACTATTGACTCATAAAAATGGTCAGAATTAATGAGCAAAAGTGTCCTTAACAGAGTGCTGAGGGGGTGGAAGCCCAGCCAACTTCACCTGCCCTTCCCACTTTTCCTCTCTCACCTCTCTCGCCTTGTGCTCTCGCTTTCCTTCTCTTTTCTTTCTCCATCTTCTTTTCTGATATTAAAAAAAAACCAAACTTTTTATGTCATTTTAATTTGGGGCTTACAGGAAAGTGACAAAAACAGTCTAGGACTTTCCATAGGCCTCTCACCCAGTTTCCCACCTTTTCTTTTTCAAGGTTGTTTATTGAGGCAGAGTCTCCCTATGTCACCCTCGGTAGAGTGCTGTGGCCTCACAGCTCACAGCAACCTCAGACTCCTGGGCTTAAGCAACTGTCTTGCCTCAGCCTCCCAAACAGCTTGGACTACAGGCACCCGCCACAACGCCCAGCTATTTTCTTTGGTTGTTGCAGTTGTCACTGCTGTTTAGCAGGCCCGGGCTGGGTTTGAACCCCCCAGCCTCTGCCGTGTCTGTGGCCGGCGCCCCACCCACTGAGCTACGTGCCGTTCAGTGTATTCTTCAGTTTTGTTCTCAGAATGCCCGTCCTCAACTATCTGGAGGAGAGGATTGTATTCTGGTGTAACAAGCACCGTCACCACCCCTTCCCTACACAATTGGTGAAGGCTAAATGATGACTCCAAAGCACAAATTTATTAAATTATCTGAGGCTTAGTGTGATTACTGACTTTCGTTTTGGCTGCGAAGGATTTTGCAATGATCTGGTCTCCACTAACGTCAGGGCAGCCAGTCAGGTGGAGGTGAAAGAAAAAGTTGATTAAACCCCCGGATCAGTATGATGTGCAGCTGTTACACGCGTTTCATATGTGCCCTAAGATGTAGCAATAGATTTGAGGTTCCAATAATTTAGAAATCATTTCAGAGGTGTTAAGTCAAGAGCATTTAAAAGGCACAGGACAGTAGGTCTGGTTTACCCCCAAAGGCTTTCTAGAGAGGAATCCTGGAAGTGAACTACTTCAGTCTCTTCTCCCGTCTCCCTTCTGGTCTTTTTTCTTCACTTGCCATCACTGTTTCTAATTCGTCTGTGGTTCTCATGGAGGGTGTTTTTTGTTTTGTTTTGTTTTGTTTTTAACCTAGCCACTCCTTCCCTTACAAATGCCCAGTGCTCTGAAGTAGCTGCAATGGGTTTCCCAATTTTTTCCAAAAATAAAATCCTATTTCCTTGATACCCTGTTGAAGCCACATGTCAGGGTAAGAAAATGAGTCCAGGAGGAGCAATTCACATGGACTCCTGCATAACTTGCTTAATGCCTTTTCTTTTTTCCTTTCTGTCTGGGGCATTTACATTTTAAGAGAGGAAGTTTTGCAGTGAGGAACACAGTTATATCCAGAATGGACAATTTAGGCACTATGGCAGGGAGAATAAACAGATCTAAAAGGGCAGCCCTTCAATAATTCAAGCTATGAAAGGGATAAGGGGGCACTAAGGGGGCTGAGAAGGAGAATTGGATCCCAGCTAAAGGGACTTTGGGTGGGGTGTGGAGGGTGCTCTTTCTGGACGGCTGGTGTCATGTATGCAGTGCCAATTAAACTTCCTAAATCCAAACCAATGAAAGGCAAAAAACTCATCTAATGCAGTTTTTGAAAAAGAATCTTGTTTTGTTCACTGCAGTCTTTTCCCCTGGCTGAAGACCTTGCCACAAGACTTTTGGAAATAATAATAATAAAAAAATAATAATGAAATGCAATGCTAAAGGCTAGAAAATGAAGAATGATGGGAAGGTATGAAAGGATTGGGGAAAAAAGATAAAAAGTAGTGCCAGAAGTTTATTTCATTCCCATCCTGAGATCCGGAGATGGTTATATAGCTTCTTGCCTTCAGTCACCAGGGCCACAAACCATTATTTTCAGAGACTCATTGCTTTGTACAAGCATCAAGATTTGATGGGAAGATAAAGGGTTTGTGGGGGAAAAAAATTGCATGGCTATTCTTCTTAATAGGTTTTCTTTCTCATTTCTTCTGGAGAGGACAGGTGAAAGAATGAAAGGTTTAGAAAATGATAACAATAGTCATAATAAAAACATTCATCGCCATCATCAAATCTTTGCTAGAAGAGAGAACTCTCATCAGGCCCCACGATTCTTTACCTTCCATTTTCTATCTCTATTGACATGAGGAATATGGACGAAATAATTCCCTGAAAGTACGGCTTGCCTCGTGGGAAATAGTTATTAAAAATTTAACAGACACACAAAAAGAAGAACAAATTCACCAGGTGAGCTATACAGTTCACAGACAATAGAATTTAGATTATATAATGAAATTGTAAACAGTGGAATTATAGATAGGTAGACAGATAGATAGATGGATAGATAGATAGATAGATAGACAGACAGACAGACAGATAGATAGATGGATGTAAAGGGAGAGAGAGAGTAGTCAAGCGCTCAGGGTTACTTGCAGGAAAGAGGAACGCACTTGTAACTGAACAGTGTCATGTCCATTCCTTCCTCGAATATCATTCCCCACTGATAGAAGTATTTACTCCGTGCTTACTACAGAGAGATTTAGGATGAGAATTTCTTCCTCTGAAGACTAATAAGCAATGCTAGCAAGGTAGCCTGTGTTTTTTGAGATTTTGTGCAAGTCTATTTGATAACCTAAGTTCATTATTTTAATATGATTGTGCAAACCCAATTCAGTGTTTGTTCAGTGTGAATTATACTTTCCTAGGAGGGATGTATTTGCTCCTATTAAATGGCATGTGCAGCAAACATTTCAGGCTTTAAATTGGCTCTCAAATTTAGCACTGCAGGCAAAATGCCATCAGACAGAGTGAAGTAAGAAGAAAAGGCAGACGAAAAAGTCGTGAGACCTGGTCCAGCTTCAGACTTCTGCTTCTGAGGTTCCGCTACAGCCAAATTAGGCTATCAAGGTTGTTCATTTCTGACACGGTCTGAGTTTTATGCTACCTGGGTGGATGGCAGTAAGACCCCTCCCCTGACTAGTGATGACAGGGCTGTTTGTTACTCAACCTTGTCTCTGAGAGCTGAGACATGTGAGAGAAGGCTGCCTGTGTATCAGGCAAGTGTAACTGCAAATGCTGTATTTGGCCTATACCTTCTTTAAATGAGATTAGATTGCTTTTTTTTTTTGGCCAGGGCTGGGTTTGAACCTGCCACCTCAGGCATATGGGGCCAGCTCCCTACTCCTTTGAGCCACACATGCCGCCCAGATTAGATTACCTTTAAAGGCATCGTTTCTCATTCTCTTCATTTTTGTCACTTCCTGATGGCTCTGGGGAAAAGATTTTTTACATATTTTAGAAAAAAAGCTCGAACCAAATTGACTCTGCCCTGGAAATGGGCACTGAATCTTGAAGGGTTAAACAAGCTTCAGAAACGCTGAGATTTTTTTTTTTTTTCCTCTCACTAGAAATGGCATGCCTGAACTATTTCTAAGCTGTTAAGGTTACCATGGTAATTATTATTCCTAAATGGAAAGGTTTATTTATGAAGCAAAAAACCCCCAACAAACTAGTTGCCTGTATCTCTACATCAAAACCACCCACAGCCATTTTTAAAAAGGAGCCAAATGGGGAAGGATTGAATAATGCAGATCAGTCTTTATCAGGGTGTGTAATGGGCTTCCGAAAAAGGCTGAGGGAACATAAAGATATTAGAAATATTTACTGAAGCTGCACTTATTGGATGGGCTTTACAGATTTTACCTTTTGAAGATGGGCTGAGGTTATAAACAACTTCAGAATTAACTGGATTGTAGGAGAATCAGTTTGATAATGTACCTGATTGGTCATTTTCTGTATGGCAGATCAGAATGGTCTTAACATCAATTCAATTGAATGCAAAGGTGACCCCTAAAATGTAAATGGACTATTTTTATCACTATTATTATTATTTTATTATCCTAAGGTCATGGCCGAATGGGCCTTTTTCCTCTTTGTCTTGATGGATAGAGGTCTGCCTTGCCTAGCCCTAGTCAGTGGTCACAGCAAAAGTTTGCACTGTTAACAAACTTTTGGCAAGTACAGGAGTGATGCTATGAAATACCATTTTTACACGTGGAAGGGCTTTATTGGGGGTATACTCTGTACAAAAACGGTGCTATCTTACAATTCTAGAACAAATTCTGTATGTCAAAAATAATTCCTTTTTTGTTTTTGTTTTGTTGTTTTAATTTTTGTCATACTCAGCCTGTGCTTGAAGTCAAGCACAAAAATTTAAAAGTAAGCTGGAAATCTTGTTAGACAGTGTATCTCTGTAGTCTGTGTGCGTCTTTATTCTTGCCTGTATCGAGGTGTAATAGTGACTTTATCAGTGGGTCACCCCAAATAGAGTACTGGGACCCAGAGCCTCGGGACACAGAAAGCAGGTGTGGAGCATGAACTCTGGGGTCAGGTTGCCTCAATCAAACCCCTTCTATCTTCTGTCTGTGTGATTTGGGCAAACCTCTTAACCTCTCTAGTCCTCAGTTTTATCATTTACAAAATACATGTGATAATAAGAATAGGTGAGGAGGGTTGTTGTGAGAATTAAATGAATTTACAGTGGCTCACACCTGTAAATCTAACACTCTGGGAGGCCAAGGTGGGTGGATCCCTTGAGCTCAGGAATTTGATACCAGCCTGAGCAAGAGTGAGACCTTGTCTCTACTAATAATAGAAAAATAGCCCGTGTTGTGGCACTTGTCCCAACCACTGGGGAGGCTTTAGGCGGGAGGATTACTTGAATTGGGAGTTTGATATTGCTGTGAGCTGGGCTGATGCCTTGGCATTCTAGCTTGGGTAACAGCGTAAGACTCCGTCTCAAATAAATAAATAAATAAATAAAAAGAAAAAAAGAATTAAGTGAGTTAATACCTGTGGAGTTAGAACAGCCTCTGTTCTAGGGAAAATATTCTGAGAGTGTTAGTAACTTCTTAAGGGATTTTGTCTTTTTGTATTTGTACTGTTGATGACTATCCTAGAATTAGTTGCTGTTTTTGGAGCGTCTTTGGAAGGAATGAGTGAAATGAGTCTTCAGTTCAATTGAGGAATCTTTTCATACCTTTTGCCGTGATTGGTCACCTAGTTTCTAGGTGGAACTTTCGTTGATCAGGACTCATAGCCTAGCAGCCTTTTCTGTTGTGGGGAAGCTCTCCTGGGGAACTACGTTGTCTTCCTGGCAACTCTCTTCTAGGGGCACAAAGGAGGCTTTGAGCAGTCTGCCTAGTAGTGAAAATGTGTCTTCCTTCAGCTTGCAGGTCCTGAGTCCATAAAGAGCTTATAATATTGGGGCAGGAGAGGGAATATGGCTTTCTCTCCTCTACATATCAATGGGCAAGTCACATATGCCTAAATTCAACAATGTAAGTTATAAGATGTTTTAAGGAATGGAGATGTTTATTTCGCTTGGCAGTTTGATCTCTTCACTAATCATTGTGCCTGTTTTGTGGGGTTGTTTTTTACTATTTCATTTTACAAGAGGTATTTGGAGAAAAGAGGACTCACTTGACATTTCTAAGCCACTGGGATGCTTTTTAATTTGTTTCCAGAGTATTTAATCTATAAGACATACCAGCCTGAATAATTTATGTAACAAAACAATGACAACAAGGTCAAAGCAAAAGGATGACTTTACGGAGGGGAATATTCATGACATGATGCTATTTGAGATATGCTCCTCGAATATTAAAGAGTTTTTCCTAATGTTCTGCTCCAATTAAAGGAGCAGAAAGGTAAAAGAACGGAAATTCAGTATCTTTGGAGTTGGAGAAATTAACAAAATTCTAAGATAGCAATTATCATATTGTTATTGAATAATGTCAAACACTGTTCACAAACAGCTTAGAAATGGGAGCTAGAAATATTTTTTGTGACCTAGTTTCAGTAAAGAGATATCAGGAAATCAGATAGTCTGTGTCCGTAGATCAGATACTCATAATCTGATTTATTCCGTGATATATAACCTCAATTATTTATTTTCAGTTACATTGCAACTTAAAAGGGGAAAGTCAAAGCAACACTTGCTGCTTAAGTGGCTTATAGGTTTAGTTTCTGACAAGAAATAACTCTGCACCTGCTCTTATCACCATAGGGTTTATGCCCTGGAAAGGGTAATGGCTTCTTATGCATGGTGGACAAAAGTAGATCATCTAATATGGAGTGTAGAAGAACTCCTACTTTGGACTGAAGCAAAGACTGGGTATATGCAAACCTCTATCATCAATTAATGTGTGATCTGAGGCTAATTATAAGGGCTCATAGGACTGGTTATGGGAGTTAACTTTTGCATCTCTAGTGATTAAGCCAAGAATCTTAATGTGTTAAGGAAATAAAAGTTTATTTCTTACTGACACAAAGTCTGAATGGATCCAACCTCTTTCCAACTCTCTTCCGTCTTCCAGGGCCTCAAAGTCTTTCAGTGGGCGCCCTGCATCCAGCTTGAAAATGAGGAGGGGAGTGGATGGGGAGAAGAATGTGATCTAGGTTAGTGAGGCCAGGCCTAGAACTGGTGTTTATGAACAGAACTCAGTCATGGGGCCTTACCAACCTGCAGCTGGGGCTGGGAGACAGGGTGGAGCCCTCTGACAAGGAAGAGAGGACACGGTTGTGCTGAGCAAGTGTGATTAGGTCCCGCCACAGCATAGGGCACTCAGTATCTCACCTAATTTGCACAATGATGTTTTAAAGATCCCGAAACTCGAGCTGAGACAGGTGGAGCTAGACCCATCCCTTCGACGTTAATTTGTGCTCTTAGCCACTATGCTAAATTGTCTCCTTGGCCTTCAAAAATCACTATTGTAAGTTTCTTCACCTTGGTAACTAAAGTGACAGTACTTGCAATCCCTGTTATACTTCACGGGATATTGGAAAATTGTGAGCATGTCAAGACTTGCCTTCTCTCTGTTACATAGATGAACTGTCTAGGCATCTTTTATAGCTAACTTCTCCGCTTGCACAATATGTGCCATCTCCTCTCACCCTCTCCAGCAGTTCTTCCCTCTCTTCTGCATCATAAAATCTCCCTACTGAATCCCTCTCATCAACATGCAAAGATGCTATCATTTCCCTGACCTTGAATGAAAACATTTCTGGACCCAACACATCTAACTAGCAATTGCCTCACATCTCTACTCCTCTTGGATTTTAATTTAATCTTTTTTTTTTTTTTTTTTTTGAGACAGAGTCTCAAGCTGTTGCCCTGGGTAAAGTGCTGTGGCATCATAGCTCACAGCAACCTCAAACTCTTGGGCTTAAGCAATTGTCTTGCCTTAGCCTTCCAAGTAGCTGGAACTACAGGCGCCCGCCACAATGCCCGGCTGTTTTTTCTTGTTGTTGTTGTTGCAGTTGTCGTTGTTGTTTTAGCTGGCTCAGGCTGGGTTTGAACCCACCAGCCTTGGTGTATGTGGCCAGCACCCTACCCCCTGAGCTACAGGCACCGCCAATAAGTTGTTTTTTTATTTAGTTATTTTTCTTAAACATTGAGGTATACAGGTGTTTTTGCTACATGGATGAACTGTATAATGCTGAAGTCAGGATTAATGTGCCTGTCACCAAAATAGTGTACGTTATACCAAATAAGTTTTTAATACTCTTTCCCCTTTCTCAGCTTCCAATGTCTTTCCACCACTTTATGACTGTGTACCCATGTCACTGTGTTTTAGCTCCTGCTTATTGGTGAGAACATGTGGTGTTTGTCTTTTTTCATTCCTGACATACTTCACTTAGGATAATATTCTCCAGTTCCAGCTAAGTTGCAGTAAATGACATTAATTCCCTTTTTTTCAAAGGCTGAGTAGCAGTCCATATATATATACACCATCAGTGTTGGACACTTGGGTTGATTCTGTATCATTGCAATTGTGTACTGTACTGTGATAAACACTGAGATACAAATGTCTTTTTGATACACAGGTAATGACTTATTTGCCTTTGGGTAGATACCTAGTAGTGGGATTGCTGGTTGAATGGTAGGTCTACTTTAAGCCCTTTGAGGAGTTTCCATACTCTTTTCCATGAGTAATTTACAGTCGCACCCACAGTGTATAAGTGTTCTTCTTCCACTGTATCCATGGCAATATCTATTGTTTTTCTGATTTTTTAGTAATGGTCATTCTGATAGGGGTAAGTAGTGTCTTACTGTGGTTTTAATTTGCCTTTCCCTGATGACTTTGAGTGATTTCAAGTATTTTTTTTTTCATATTTCTTGGGCATTTAAGTTCATGTCTTTTATCCACTCTTTGATAGTTTTTCTTTCCTTGCTGACTTGAGTTCTTTGTAGATTCTGGATATTAATCCTTTGTTGGATGTATAGTTCAGAGATATTTTCTCCCATTCTGTAGGTTTCCTGTTTGTTGATTATTTCCTTTGCTATACAGAAACTTTTTAATTTCATTCAATCCCATTTATTTATTTTTGTTGTTGCTGTACTTGCTTCTGGGTCTTAGTCACAAATACTTTGCCTAGGCTGATGTCCAGAAGAGTATTTCCTATGTTCTCTTGTAGATATTTTATGATATAATGTCTTATAGTTAAGTCTTTAATCCATCTGAGGTTAATTTTTTAATATATGGCAAGAGATAGGACTCCTGCTACATTTTTCTACATGTGGTAATCCCATTATCCTTTTGTCTATTTTGTCATAGCTATATGGTTTAATTTATGAGTTCTATATTCTGTTCCATTGTTCTTACCTTTATACCAGTATAGTAGTTACTATAGCTTGTAGTATAATTTGAAGTCAGATAATGTTTCAGGTTTATTCTTTTCACTTAAGATGATTTGGTTATTCTGGCTTTTTTGGGTTCCATATGAAATTTAGGATTATTCTTTCTATATCTGGGAAATATGGCGCTGGTATTTTGATGGGGATTGCATTGAATTTGTAAGTCACTTGGATAGTGTAGACATTTTAAGAATGTTGATTATTCTAATCCATGAACATGGGATATTTTTCCATTTGTTTGAGTCCCCAACAATTTATTTCATCAGTGTTTCAGAGTTCTCCTTATAGCAATCTTTCACCCCCTTGGTTAAATATATTTCTAGGTATTGTATTTTTCTTTGCAGCTGTTGAAAATGGTATTAAGTTTTTTATTTGACTCTCCCTTTGACTTTTATTAATATATGGAAATGCTACTAACTTGTGTAGATTAATTTTGCAACTTGAGCCTTTGCAGAATTGGTTTATCAATATTTAGGAGTCTTTTGGTAGAGTCTTTAGTGATTTCTAAACACATAATTATATTATTGGCAAACAGGGATAGTTCAACCCCTTCTCTCTCAATTTTGTTCTTTCTGTTGCCTGATTTCTCTGGCTAGGGCTTCTAGTATTATGTTGAATAGAAGTGGTAACAGTGAGCATCCCTGTCTTGTTCTAATTTTTAGAGGAATGCTTTCAGTTTTTTCCTAGTCAGTATGATATTGGCTGTGGGTTTGTCAGAGAGAGATTTCTTTTTTTTTTTTTTTTATTTTGAGGTATATACCTTCTACACCTAGTTTGTTGAGGGTTTTCATCATGAAGTTGTACTGGATTTTATTGGATACTTTTTCTGCATCTTTTGAGATAATCATATGGTCTTTGTTTTTACTTCTGTTTATATGTGAATCCTATTTATTGATTTGCTTATATTGAACTATTCTTGCATCCCTGGGATAAAACCCACTTGATCGCAGTGGATTTTCTTTTGATGTGCTGTTAAATTTGAATTGCTAGTATCTTGTTGAGGACTTTCGCATCTATGTTCATAGGGATATTGGTCTTCCATTTTGTTGTTGTTGTGTCCTTTCTGGCTTCGGTATCCAGGTGATACTGGCTTTGTAGAATGAGTTAATGACAATTCCCTTATTCTTGATGCCAGGGAATAGTTTCTATAGGTTGGGTACCCACTCTTCTTTGTAAGTCTGGTAGAGTTTGGTTGTGAATCCATCTGGCCCAGGGCTTTTATTTGTTGGGAGTTTTTTTATTACAGTTTCAGCCTTGCTCCTCATTATCTATCTGTTCAGGATTTCTATTTCTTTCTGATTCATACTTGAGAGGTTGTCTGTTTTGAAGAATTTATCCATTGCTTCTAGGATTTCTAGTTCATATGTGTAGAAGTTTTCAGAGAAGGCAGGGCTAGTATTTTATATTTCTATTGAGTCAGTTATAATGTCTCCTTTTTCACGTCTATTCTCCCACCTCACTCACTCAGAATTAAAGCCAGTGCCCTCATATGGCTGACAAGGCTCTTGAAGATCTGATTTTCCCATTATTTTTCTAATTTTAACTTCCATTACTCACTCTCTCACTTCAGCCCACTCCAGTCCCTGGGGCTCCTTGCTATTTCTTGACCATTTAAGTCATTTCCACCATACCAGGGCCCTTTCCACTTGCTCTTCTTCTGCTTTGAAATATTCTCCCCATACATATTCTCATTTTTAGTCCCGCATCTTGCTTACTTAGATGCACCTTACAGTGAAGCTGAGCAGTGATATCTCCTCCTATTCCTGTTTAAACAAGCTTTTGTTTATTTCAGAATTTATTCTCTTTTTTTATTTCAATAGATTTAGGGTGTACAAATGTTGTTTGGTACCTGGATGAATTTTAAAATGCTGAAGTCAGGGTCTTAGTGTCCCTTTCACTAGAATAGTATAAATTATATCTGATAGGCAAGTTCTTATCTCTCCCTCCCCTCCCAGCCTCCACTCTTCTTAGTTTCCAATGTGTATTTTACCACTTTATGACCATCTATATTACCCATAATTTAGCTCCTACTTAAGAATGAAAACATGTGGTATTTGTTTTTCCAGATACTTGACTTAGGATAATGATCTCTGGTTCTACCCAAGTTTCTGTAAAAGACATTCTTCCATTTGATTTTATGGCAGAGCAGTATTCTCTGAGGTATGTAAGTGTGTGTCACATTTTCTTTATCCATTCATGAACTGATCCACTCTTAGGTTGATTTCAAATCTTTGCAATTGGGAATTGTGCTGCAACAAACATGTGAGTGTATGTACCTTTTGGATAAAAATGACTGTTTTCCTTTGAGGAGATATCCAGTAGTAGGATTTTTGGATTGAATAGTTGGCCTACTTTTAGGTCTTTGAGACATCTCCATGCTATTTTCCATATACCTTGTACTAATTTACAATCTCAATAGCAATGTATAAGAATTGCCTTTTCATCACATTCATGCCAACATCTACTGTCTTTTCATATTTTAAATAATGACCATTTTGACTAGGTAAGGTGATATCTCATTGTGGTTTTAATATGCATTTCCCTGATGATTAGTGATATTGAGCATTTTTTCACGTTTCTTGGCCATTTGTCTATCTTCTTTTGAAGAAACCATTCATGTTCATATCTTTTGCCCACTTTGTGATTGGGTTATTTGTTTTTGTCTTACTGAGAGTTGAGTTCTGTGTAGATTCTGAGTACATTAGTCTCTTATAGGAAGTATAGTTTGCAAATATTTTCTCCCATTCTGTAGGTTGTCTGTTTACGCTGTTGATTATTTTCTATCAGAGCTACTATTATACATTTATTTAGAATAACTCAGTGTTTTTATGCAAAAAGTTCAGTGAGCATCTGAATGTTGTCCTCCTTCTCCTACTAATAGCAGCATCTTAGTTTATGAGAAAGAGGCCTAAGTAGTAACCTATTATAAATAGGGGAAGTTGACTCCCAGCTTGGTACTGGTCCTTAGGCGTGGTATTGTCTAGTACTCCCTGAGAAGTAGTGACTGTATCTCTCATTTGCGGCACTGTTTGTCCACCACTACTGTCATCTGAGGATAATCAACACTAACTGTCCTTTGTGTCTTGATCAGGACCACTAGCCACATGATGCTTACCTAGCCTTTCCTGTTCTCTTATATCTGCTACACCCCCTCTGAGTCATCTCCATGTCATCTGTCTGGCATAGGGTCTAGCATGTCAATTTTATATCCTCTGCCACAGATCACTTCACCACTTTTTCTCAGACATTCATGATGTTGAACCTAAAAACAGGTCTCCTGACTCTTAAATTTTATACCACTTAGAACTCACAGTTGACACAGTTGTGCCAACTGAACAATCTCTTTCTACCACCTCAATGCTTTTCCTTCTTTACGATGCTGGGCTGTGTGAGGCCACCCAACACAGCAGTTATGTTCTCTGTCCCAAACAAGGAGCAGGGAAGGAGACCCTAATTCCCTTTTCCAAAGCAAACCTAGAAAGGGGAGATCGGGATATACTTAATTGACTATTTTCTTTTGTCAACATATTTCTATTTTTTGTCCCATAGCCATTGGGCTCAGAAAGGGATTCTTCTATGTTCCTTTTTCCTTTTTGTTGCATGGCTAGGATACTACTTATTGAGGTGTTATCTGCCTCTGTGTCATCCCTGAGATGGCAACAGTATCCACAGAGTATAGTGAGTCTTACCAAACAACAACAAAAAATCATTAGGTATTTCAAATATACCCAACAAAGCTTGTGTATCTCTTGAAGCAAGTAGCATTAATTCCTCCCATCTAACTTCAAAGAAAGCTAAATTCATGATTTGAGATTTTTGGATAAATTCCATGTTTGGGAGAGGATGAAGCAGTTTATCACTAAGAAGAGATAACAGAAGGGCTGGACAATAGTATACAAGGGGCTGGTCTTAAAACAAGTCCTTGGAGGGGCTCCTAGATAACGCAGGATGGCATCAGGGGTGTGTTCCCAGGGTAGTCACACAGGGCCCTGTGTTTAAAGGAAGCATGGTTCAACGCTCTGTGATAGCCATTGTGAAGTTTTTAATAACTTTTGAACAAGACTTTCTACATTTCAATATTTTACCAGCCCTCTGAGCATGTATTACTAGAGTTTGGGACGGACTGGGCATATGTTTTTGGAGTTTGGAATGTTTGAACATAGTGCCTAGCACCTTGCTATCTGAAGCCTGGAGGCTCATTACAGTGCTCCAAATGAGCAGGGGAAAAAGAAATCGGGACTGACTGTGCACCCACAAACGGGAGGGAGACACCTGTCTCAGCGACCTCTTCCCCCTCTCAGAATTTGCAGAAAGAAGGTTAGTAAGGAGGAGCAAGTCACGTGTCTGATTCACTGGATGTTTTTTTGTGTCATAAGACATACACATGACGATAAGGATAAAGCCTGGCTCACCTTTGAGACCTGACAGCTATGAAGTGGAACCAGCCTAAGATGCCCCTTTACCATCAATAAGCTTTAATCACACGAGCAGAATCTTCTCTCCTTGCTGTTCTTGCTTCTGGGGAGATGAGAGTGAGAGAGACCCCTTGGGGTTTTAGGGTCAGAGGGGAAATTCAGAAAGAGAGAGATCGGGCTATGGGCTGTGATCACTGACTGATAAGTGATTATAATTTAATTTGACTGAATAATTACTGAGAAAGACAGAGATATTCAGAAGTAAATTATATTACAGAAATCATTGAACTAGATGAGTTTGTGATAGGGAATTAATCAAATAAATAAAATGTCTCATCTCAGCAGTTTTAGTGTTGAAGGGCCAGCACAGTATTCTATGGTTTTGAGAATAAGGTCAGGTCATGTCACACATGTCTGTGCAGAAAATTCTCAGTCATAACAATTTACATATAGATACATGAAATGGAAGCTCAACTATCTTATGTAAAAGCAAATATTATAAATATACATATATTAATTTCTATTGGTACTTTGAAAACACTAGAAGATTAACATTCTTCATGAATGCTTCAGAGATTATGTTAATGACAATAAAGTTGATTAAAACTTGTTCTCTCTGCTGGCAGATATTGCTAGCTAGGGACAGGGGCTCCGTGGAGAATAAAGGCAATCTCCTGGGGACTGCTCAGTCAAGTACTGTTTATTTAAGTACCATTCCGGCCCCTGACATCCAAAAGATATGAAATCATCTCCAGGTTGATGAATGGCAGCATTTTAGGTCTGCTGGAAAAGCAGAAGACAATTCATTCTTCTTGTCACAATAAGGCAAATAGCCCACAGGACAAACCAAAGACCACTGTAGCTTTAAACAAGAAAGGCATTGATGAGAGGGTAAGAAAAAGCCGAACGAGAATCCTAGAGATACTGAGAAAGAGTCAAAGGAGCTACCAGTCAAACACGGAAAACAAAGGAGACCACAACTGAGAACCTGTGGGACTAGAGATAATAAGAACAGCAGGAGGAGTGAGAGGGAAAACATATAAAGAGGGAAAAAAACAATAAAAAGAAGGTACATGAAAGGGAATGAAAAACCAATAGAAGATGCCACAATTTTTGACAGTGAGTGGTAGGATCTGAAAGAACTTCTGAAAGAAGTGGCTGAACTTCCCTACGGGGCACCATCCTTGACAGTGAGATATTAACCTAGGGGGATATCTGTACAGCCCCAAGACCAACCGAAATAAAAGACACAGAAGAACTAAAATAAATGCACTCGATTGCTTGTGTATACTCAGAAATGCTGTCCTATAGCATTTGACAGGGGAGGTGGTTGGAAAAACTGCATGTTTTAGAAAATGTAATCAAAAGATTTTCTACGTGTCTGATTGTTGTTATTGTTATTTTTCGGACTTTTTTTTCTCCTTCGACATGGCAGGCAGCCCCCATTAGGAAAAACTGCATTTAAAACCCATTTTAAAATATAACGGGCCTCTCTCTTTCTCATTTCTTTTCTTCTATCCATCTTTCCTCTCTCTTGTTATTTCAGAAACACTGGGCCTTGAAAGCATTGCTGCCTTTGATTACTGATTACTCCACACCACTCACAGAAAAGCTGCATGTCTTTGTTTGGGGGAAAATAGAATAACTTCTGTAGTGCCAAAGAAGATGAAATATTTAGGAGTTTACCTAACAAAGGA
>NW_003852447.1:11411599-11448614 GCF_000181295.1 Otolemur garnettii
AAAAAAAAAAAAAAAAAAAAAAAAAAGAAAATAGAATAACTTCTTTCAGAGAAGAGATATTCAGCTTAATTCGGCTTCCCCCACCCTTGCATTTAGACTCACCTATACATTCCCAGTCGTTATAAATTATTATACCCTTGATAAAACCAGGGCCTGTTGCCAGCTAAGACTCAGGAGTTCAGCATTCACCTCACATGTTGGGGGCTCAGGTCTGTGCAGCCCTGTCCCCTCAAGTATAACACCCTTCCACTTTTAACCCCACAGAACAACTCCACAGCAGAGCTGGCTCCCTCACGCTCTTCCTCAGCAGATGCCGATAACATTCCCCATAAGTACAGCTTCATTTATTTTTAGCAGTTTGCTTATTTATTTATTTTAGTGAGAGTGCCAGATAAGAAACTGAGTGAGTTTCCACCTCAGTGAGGAGCATATTGGGTAACCCATTAGTGCCGGGGACGTGGCCCACAGGCAGTTCCGTTTGAATTTATGGCAAGACATGGTGATGGATAAGTGTAAACTCTTATTTGTGAGAAAGGAAACGAATGCTCACTGTGTAAAAAAATAAATAAATTGCACATAAGCTAATTTAAGACTAGTCAAAAGCATCCACTCCCTCTGGGTGAAAATAACACCCAAGAAGGGCCTTATAATAAGTCTCTGATCCTTTGGCATATACATAGCACAATCGAGGTGGAGATAAGCATGCTCCTCACCCATAAATAATCCCCTGATGCGATCCTTAATGCATTGTGAATTCATTGTGGGTTTTGAGGCAGCTGGAATACACTAATCAATGCAAAAAAAAAAAAAGAAAAAAAAAACCTTTTCAGTGGTTTCCACTTGGAAGTAAGTATCAATCACGTCACAACTGTGCTTTAGTTCACATGGTCTGAATAAAACTTGCTCAAACAAAGTTTACCAGACTAAAAAAAAAAACTATACTTATGAAGAACAGGTTTTCTCAGGGGGCTTCAAAGCACAGTGAATCAGATCATCTTCTGGTATAATATTTGTCTTGTGTTCAAAGTAGTTTATAAAGTAGCCAGGAGTAGGAGAATTCATTCATTTGGGAGGCGTCTACGTAAGTCTAATCATTCAGAGACACTTCATCTTACAAAAGCGGTCATTCGAGTTAACAATATGTATCTGTCTACAGAAAGACAAGAAAATAATTGTAAGTGCAAATGGTGAACGGGTGGACTACTCTATATTCCAAAATCATTTATTTGAGTATTCCCGCCTCCTGGAGTCCTTGGTAATTTGTCAAATTTTTATATCCACAAACCATACTCTTTAAAGAATCTGTGATTCAGAAGGTAATAATTTGTTATTATTGTTGAGTATGTGCTATCTTAGTTTTTTAGGGCTGCCTTATGAAATATTAGAAATATGATGGCTTAAACACTAGAAATTAATTTTCTCACAGTTTGGAGGCTTGAAGTCTGAGGCCACAGTGCTGGTTTCCTCTGTGGCCACTCTCGATGACGTGCATGTGGCCCTACTTCCTCTTGCTACCTCTTCACCTGGTTGTCCCCCTGTGCATGCATCCCCGATGTCTCTCTGTAAGTCCTAATCTTCTCAGAAGGACACGTGTCAGGTTGGATTAGGACCGGGCTTACTGTCCCCATCCTAATTACCTCTTAAAAAGCCTTATCTCCAAATGCTGTCACAAATTCTAAGTTACTGGGGGGAGGTCCTTCAATGAATTTTGAGGGACCTAAATGCAGTCCATATCACCTACCACACACCAGACACTGTTCAGATGCTTGGGATCATTGAACAAAACAGACAACATTCCTGTTCTTGCTCCACTTACATGCTTATGGACACAAGTATACCCTGCATAGTAACCATGGTGATAAGTGCTATTGGGGAATGCTAGAACAGAATAAAGGGGACCAAAGTGTATTGGGGATGGGAAAGTGGGTGGACAGGGAAGCTTTCTCTGAGTTTAGACAATGGCCACTGATCAATTGCTTGAAGGAGATAAGAGCATCTGTTAAGGACAGGGAAGAGTGGTAGAGTGGTACAGGCTTAGGAAATAGCACATGCAAAGGCCCTCCAGTGGGAGCCCTTTAATCTATTTTAGGAAGAAGAGGCCAGCATGGCCAAAGAAGAAAAAAGAGGTGACATGGAAAGGTTAGATAGGACCAGGTCGTAAAGGACCTTGACCATCGAAAAAGCCAGATTTTACCCCGAGTGAGGCAGAAAGGTGTTGTGGGTTTATGAGCAGTGGAGTAATGTGACCCGACTTGCATTTTCACAGGATAACTCTGGTTGCTGTGTTGGTTCCTCTCAACACTATGAATTTGTTTTTAGACATGAAAGAGTGGAATAAGGGAGACCAGTTAGGATTCTTGCGATCATCCAGGTGAGAAGTATTGGTGGGTTAGATCAGGATTGTAATGATGAAAATGGAAAGAAGTAGCCATATCCTGGACATATTTTGAAGACAGAAACTTCTAGATTTGCTGATGGCTTAGCACTGGGAAAGGAGGGACAGAGAAGAGTCAAGGATGATTCCAACAGTTTTTGCCAAACAAATGGATAAATCTGACCTCCATTGTAATGCGGGTAGAGGACATTTGATGAGAAAGACAGGGAGTTTAGTTTTAACATATTTTTATAGGAAATTGATATTTTTAGATTAAATGTTTAGCAATATTAGAAAAACACAAGGGTTGATAGAGTGTATGATCAGTAACTCAAGTTAAATAACTATGCATTCTTAGGCTCAGCGCCTATAGCTCAGAAGCTAGGGTTCCAGCCACATACACCAGAGCTGGCGGGTTTAAATCCAGCCCAGGCCTGCCAAGCAACAATGACAACTGTAACCAAAGAATGGCCGGTGTTGTGGCGGGCGACTGTAGTCCCACCTATTTGGGAGGCTGAGGCAAGAGAATCACTTAAGCCCAAGAGGTAGAGGTTGTTGTAAGTTATGGTGCCATGGAACTCTACCCAGGGTGACAGAGTGAAACTCTGTCTCAAAATAAATAAATGTAAAAAAAAATCTTAAAAAAATGAAAAACTATGCATTCTTAAAAATATGAACCCATGGTCTGAAACAAGTATTATGGTAAATATATGCACCATTTTGGCTATTGCATTTTTCCCAGAGAGCCACCATTACAAGCTCAGAGAAACAAATATTTGACGGTTCCAATGTGGAATCAGAACAAAGAGTGTCGGGCCCAAATCCGTGAAGTTCAGTGGTAAGTGTCCTGGCCTGGGAGTCAGGACACTGATTCATATCAGGTCACTGGATTCATATCTCTATGTCACATGATCTTAGGCAAGCCAGTTAACCACTCTAAGCCTGGGTTTCCTTACCTATAAATGGCCTCTCAGTGATATTTTAAATATTGGTGTTAAAGAAATAATTGCACTGGACAAAGTTAAACAGACAAAGGAGATTTTATTTAAGGCTCTTACCATAGAGGAGAGAGACTTAGTTCAACTCCACTGTTGAGGCTAACAAGTTTTAAATGCAAGATGGGGATATCATAGACCATCTGCGTTTGTTAACTGACTTTGTTCATAGGAAAAAAGTAAATTTTCTTTTACCTTCATAACAGGAGGTGATTTTACAATTTGGAACAAGGTACCCACCAAAGTCAAGCTCTTACCATTCTACAGAAATAGAAGATATATAGGGGCCTTATTTTTCTTGCGGTTTACATTTCAAAGGAATGGCTCTCAGGGCCTTGAGAAAGATATCCCTGTTGTAAAACCGGCAAGTAGCCTTTAAAAATATTTATATCTCAAAAGGAAAGAGAAAGTAATTACAAGTTTTTGAAGAAATTGCTCTATGGAAGAAGGTTCTGTTCATGTCTCTCGCCCAATGATTTCTTTTCTTTTGGGTTTTGATTTTTCCTATTGATTAGTTTGAACTCTCTGTAGATTCTGGTTATTAGACCTTTGTCAGATTCATAACATAGGAATTTTCCCATTCAGAAGGTTGTCTGTTCGCTGGCATGGGTACATAGAAAAGAGTACACTAATCCACTGCTGGTGGGACTGAAAAATAATACAGTCCTTTTGGAAATAAGTATGGAGAAGCCTCAAAAAGCTAAAAGTAGACCTTCCATATGATCCTGTAATCCCATTATGAGGTATCTACCCAGAATTTAAAAAAAAAAAAAACATTTTGCCATAAAGACTTTTTCATTTGAATATTTATAGCAGCTCAGTTCCCAATCACAAAGATGTGGAAATAACCCAAATGCTCCTCAACCCAGGAATGTATAAACAAAGCTTGGTATATGTTTACCATCAAACACTATTCAGCTATAAGGAAAGATGGAGACATCACATCTTTTGCATTTACCTGGAAGGATTTAGAGAACATTTTCCTAAGTGTCACAAGAATGGAAAAGCAAGCATCCAATGTACTCAATATTAATATAAAATGAGTAGGTGAACAACTACATGCCCACAGGAGAGAAAAACATTTAAATTCAAGAAAGGGACAGGAGGGAGGAGGGACAGGGTGTGGAAAGCTCTCACCTATCGGGTACAAGGTAGGGGTATAAGGCACACCTCCAAGTGAAGGACTCAACTTGGACTTTATAAATAAATGAAACAATGTGACCAGGTAATGTGTACACTAATATTAAACTGAAATAAAAAATATAAACATTTTAAAACATTGGGTCATTTGAAGGGAAAGAAGAAAGTCTTTAATAAATGATAAAGTTATGGGGAAAAAAAAAGTGCTCTATGGAAAGGTGGGTCAGAGGCCTAAAGGCAAAAGGAGGCATGTCTAAATTTTGCTCAAGCAGAGAAAAATACTGGGTGGTCATAAAGTCTGTGTGCAATTTAAAACTGCACTGTATAGTAAGGAAATTTTGGTAAATACTTCTTAAAACACAACTGATTCAAGCCATGACTCATACCAGTGCTCAACAAGGGAGAGCAATCCTATTGTTAATGACTGAGGCTGTAAGCAATTTAAAATAGACAAACCCCCCATTGGCCAACAGTCTGATAAATGTTAAATTACATGCCATAGGAAAGAAGTGAAAGAATATCTTGGCTAATCATTTGATCCTGTAATTCCTCTGTTAGGTATATACCAAGAAGACCATAAATCACGCTATAATACAGATATCTGTACCAGAATGTTCATTGCAGCCCAATTCATAATTGCTAGGTCATGGAAGAAGCCCAAGTACCCATCGACCCATGAATGGATCAATAAATTGTGGTATATGTACACCATGGAATACTACACAGCCACAAAGAAAGAGGGAGACTTTGCCTCATTCATGTTTACATGGATGGAGCTGGAAAATGTCCTCCTTAGCAAAGTATCTCAAGAATGGAAGAAAAAGTATCCAATGTACTCAACACTATTATGAAACTAATTGTTAGCTATCTTAGGAAAGCTACAATCCAAATGGAGCCCTAGACTATGGGGAAAGGGGAGGGGGGAGGGGAGAGGGGAGGATGGGTGAAGAGAATGATATTGTGGGGATCACGCCTATGATTTATCCTATTAGGGTACATGTGAATTTGTCTGAAGGTTGAATATAAATGTCTTAACACAACAATTATGAGAAGGACATGATGCCTATGTTAGCCAGTTGGATGAGAGTTTTCCAAACTGCATATGGAAGCAACACACTGTATCCTATGATAGAATTAATGTACACAATTATGATCTAATAAAAAAATAAAATAAAATAGACAAACCCCCCATTGACCAACATTCTGATAAATGTTAAATTACATGCCATAGGAAAGAAGTGAAAGAATGACTTGGCTAATCATGAATTCAAAATTGAGTATAGTTTGGAGAGAACCAGTGGCTAAGAAAGCCCCATCAGGACTGGTATCATATCATGAGTACCCCAGTGATTTCTGTCAAAGGCATAAGGGACCCCCCCCACAAAGTCCCCTAGTAGTACTGCATGTTGCTCCAGATCACAGGGCATCCAGAGACAGGGCACAGTGGAGAACAGAGCAATGGAGGTAATTCTTTTGGCTGACAGAAAAAGATATGAAGCAAATAAATATTTTACACCTGTCATTTAATGCCTTATGTGTCACTGAATATTAGCAGACACTAACTCTTTTAGTGAGTAGTTTGAGTAAAAGAAGATACAGTGAAAAATTCTAAAAATGATATACTCCAGAGGACCTTGGCTATTAGAATTCTATAGTATATATAGTACAAGAGGAAGTGAAGGACTTCTGCAGATTTAGTTTTACTGGCAGGCTAAAGGCCTCTGCAAAACTCATCTTACATGAAAGCTCTGTCCACTGAAGTAGCCTACTCAAGAAACATAACCAGTAGTCAATTTAGAGTTGATGTATATAGTTTTGAAATGTACCAATGGAATATTATGAAAACCTGTGTTTTGTTACTCATATAGACTTCAAATAGACACAGACCCAATCAACTAAACTTCAGATTATTTGAAACTTGCCAAAATTTTATAGGAAAGATAGTTATCTTTCCAGGATTGTGTTTGAGAGTAAACACATAAAGATTCTTTTAGCTGGCCAACATTTAAAAGTCCAAGATGACTTCCCCAGAGGGTCTGTGGTTGAATTATTTGATCCCGTAATAAAATGAAGATATTTGGCTGGGGAAAAAGGAACACAGAAGCAAAAAAGGTGCAATCTTGGTGCCACTCCCAGGAGTGGCTGCCCTCTGTCTTTACAAGAATTGGAAGTCATTTTATTTATCACTTAGCCAAATCCATTCATTTTTAGATAGCGAAACAAAAAGATAGGGAATAGCAGAAGGCACTTGCATGGTGCTGTGTGTGGTCTAGAAGGTGGGGTTTTTTGATCCTTAGATAAGGATTCCTCTTCTGTACTCATGGACTCTGAAGGAAAAACCATTCCCTCTTAAAATAATGCGTATAGCTGGAAAGGAAGTGCAGATCTCAAGTGAGACATTGCTGAGAAAATACGACTTCCATATAGTTACAAGGTGTAGGTAGGGACCATGTAATATCTGATAGATATTCTCTTTTCTATTTACTTTTTTATTGGCCACTTAGTCTTAACTCTTATAGGTGGAGAGTACTGGGATTATCTGATGAGATATTTCCCAAGTTTCTTGACAATGTTGTGAGATAAAGGCAATATTACAAATCCAAGCCCGGACCTATTTTCCCTTTGAGCTCATGATGCCTATGATGTGTATAGCATGCTGTATCTTTCACTATATTACAAACATTCCAGGGCAAGAGTCTTCTAATTATTTGCATCCTTTGAGCCCTGACAAAGAGCTACACACTAAGGTTCTTAATGTATATGTATATTTAGTTAACATACATACTGTATGCATCTTATATACTTAATATTCACATGTGTATGTGTACATACATGCATGTACACACATGTGTTTGTGTATATATAAACAACTGAGTTGGTGGTTCCTTATGACTTTCATGATCACCAACTCTTAACAGAGGAATGAAGACAACTTTCAAAGCAATAGGGCTGTAGAGGAGTCTTAATTCTTCAAGTGTTGACAGCAAAATCAAGGCAAATGGTTGGTCCATTGGGGAGGGTGTGTGTATGCCTGACCTGGTAGCAGGGAGTGTCCTGGAGAAGGGTCATCCACAGACATGTCACACCTGCTCCTTACTAACCTTACCCTTGACTTTACTCCCAGTGGCTTCTGGATGTATATTGATACTGTTAGGTAGCACAGATTTGTCCATGAATCTTTCCCTAAACCCTCAGGGATAATTCATTAAGCCTTTCTTTGTACTCTAAAATGACTAGTATCTGACTCTACCACAGCCATTGTAATATGTTGTAGGTGTCTAGCTCCCATTAAACTTTGAGTTGTCTCCATACATGAACTATGTCTTAGCAGTCTTTGTATCTTTTTGTGCCTCCCTTGTAGAAAATGAATGAATGAAGAAAGAGAATGTTAGACCTTGACCATGCTCCCCAACTATTTGTCTGCTGTTTGACTATCTATGTATCAACAACTCTCTCTCTCTCTCTTTCTTTAGACTGAGTCTTATTCTGTTGCCCTGGATAGAGTGCCATAGTGTCATAGCCCACAGCAACCTTAAACTCTTGGGCTTAGACAATCTTCTTGCCTCAGCCTCCCAAGTAGCTGGGACTATAAATGCCCGCCACAACACTTGGCTAGTTTTTCTATTTTTAGGAGAGACCGGGTCTTTCTCTTGCTCAGGCTGGTCTTGAACTCAAGCAGTCCACCTGCCTCAGCCTGCCGAAGTTCTAGGATTACAGCCTATAATACATCTATTCTCTTTCTCTCTGCACTGTTCTGAGTTCTTTAGAGATATTAACTTATTTGATCTTCCTAAAAATTTTATATTATAGAAGATCTTAATGTTTAGAAGAGATTAAATAACTTGCTCAAAGTCACATGATAAGGTAGAATAGAGAATTCACACTCGGGATTTGCGCCTGCAAAGTCCCTACTCTAATCTCACTATGTCAAGCCTACCCTGGCCTGAATATTCAACATTTATGATGATAAGATATCAGGTTCCAGAAACAGAGGAGCACAGGACAAGTCATTTTGACTAGTAACAGTAGGAAATAATATGTCTGTAGCAAGATGTTTCCATTGGTCATTGGTGGTTCAGAATGTCTCCTTCTTGGAAAGTGACAGGGAAGGAAGTGATTGGTGCAAAATCGTATTTGGAAGTCAAGGTACAGAGGTGATGCAGAAGAACTTTGAGGCTAGCTCTCCTTACAGCAGTGTCTGGCCATAATTGGGGTGATTTTCTCTGTCTTCACAGTGTGTTTGTACTTGACCTGCTCTCCCCTCTGAGGAATTATAAATGAAAATTATATCTTCATTTTTTTTTTATAAAGTAAATCTACTTTCTACAATGTCTTCTGCAAATATTTTTAGAGGCTTCCAGAGTCTTTGCTGTGGGTCCTGTGGGTCACCATATAAACTAGAGGGTCAAAATGTTAAGACCTCTGTGGCGTCATCGATGTATTTTTTTTATAGACCTCTCATTGAATTAAAAGCAGATTAACCAGTCAGACTGCACAACCACCCTGACATTGTCTGCTTCTCATTGCAAACTTAGAAAGACAGAGAACAAATATACAGTTCCTATTTTGAATCCATTGTTAAGCCCCCCAGGAATGTGTTGCTTAAAAGCCCATTTGGTGCCTTGGAGAAGCATGGCGAACAGTTACATTTCACATCACTCATGTACTTTGGGGAAATGCTCTTGTTCTCATTGAAGTAAAGTTCCTGGAGGGAACACTTTGCATTATGTATCCTTCCCTACTCACTCTGATTACTTTTCTTGAAGGTCCCTTGGGTTCTTCCAAACTAGACACAGTCTCTAAATTCTCAGTGATGTGATAACTCTTCACTTCTAATGCGTGTGCTGTTCTAGCCTTACTGCCGTAGTCATTCCCAGATATGGAGGAAGAAGCAGGTGGGGGAGAATCCAGGATGCTCACTGGTAGGCTGCAAGAAAAACATCTAAATGAAAATGAGTAGATTCAGGTCAAAGCAGATAATTGTAGGCAAGGCCCCATGCGCATTTTGCTTACACCCCCAGACAGCCTCTTAAAATCAAATACAGTACTTAGGAAAGTGCACTCCTAAGTGACCTCCAGAGTGTGACTTGAGCCTGGAGGAAAAAAGTCTCCATCTCATACCTGCAGTTTTATTCTGTCAATTATTTTTTCTTCTTTGTCTTTGTCTTTATCTTCTTGCTGCTGTTGCTTCTTTTTTTCCCTCCTCTTCCTCTTCCTCCTCTTTGTCTCCATCTGTACACATTTCCAGTGCTATCCAATAGAATTTTCTGTGACAATGGAAATGTTCTACATTTGAACTGTTCAAAGCAGTAGCTGCTACATGTGGCCACTGAGAAATTGAATTGTGGTTAGTGTGGCTGAGAAATATAATTTGCAACTAAATTAAATTTAAATTTGAATAGGCACGTGTGGCTAATGGGTATCAAATTGGCCAGTGCATCTTTAAACCAATTATTTGTCTCTAACATAATCTGAATTATTCAGATATTGATAATTGAGAGTTGATATCCTCTTTGACTCGTCTCTTCTTTTTCAAAAATTCATCTCTCTCCAGGGAAAGTTGGTCCAGCTTACAAAGTTTGGTTTTGATCTTTTCCTACCACTTCCCCTGAACTTTAGAGGGCTTCCAGGGCAAGAGAGTGCTTAGTTTCATTCCTGAAGATGTAAGAACCCACTCTGGTTGCCTGGAGACTTGATATTCTCTACTTAGGGATTCAGGGCATCCTAATGTGATTGGAGGTTCAGAGAGGGCTCATTTGCAAGGCATGGGAACAGGTGCATTTGAAAATTTCATGAGGGAAGGCAGAGGTCAGCAAACTCTGGCCATCTGCAGGAATAAATGATATTAGTATAAGGGTCTTAAGCTGGGGAAAGCATGAAGGAGATGGAAAAGCTGAGTGAAAAGGGAGAGTAGAAAGACAGAAGGAAGATAAAAAGGGAAAAGACAGAATCAGAATACCCAGGTTAAGAGTGAGAATGTTATTAAGTGATTTTAGTCACAGCTCTACCTTGGCTGTGTACTAGCAGGAGGCTAGACTACATTAAGAGAAAACCTTTACTTGAATTGGCCACAGATGCCTATACCTCAAAGTCTGTGTGGTTCTTTGGGCAAGAGTAGGGGAGTCGGTTAACTCTATGGATCCCTCAGAGTCTATAGGAATTCACTTCCAAGTGAGTCTTAGGCTTCCCTCCACAGAGAGGATAGCTACTGTTTTCTGTTCTTTGTCTTTCTTTCCCCTTTCATATGGCCACTTTTCTCTTTTTCATAGCTGGACAAATATGGTGTTTGGTGACAACTTTGTTTTTGGTCAGCATTTGTTCTGATTAGCAAAAGAAAAGTATGAAAAGACATTTTATTACAATGCTATTAAAAGAAATACATTTCTTCTAAGTCTAAAATTTTGCTACATCACAGAGAGATTTTTTTTTTTTCCTGAGCACTTTGCTTACAATCTTGGAATTATGTTCCTCATATCTGGAAAATCTATTTTACATTGACTTCTTGTATTTGCTACATTTTATATTGACTGCCTTTGCTGTATTTTAAATGTATTTGTGTCTAGACTTGTAGGGTTTTAGCTACAGCCAATTTCTACATTATTAAGAGGGTTATTTTTGAGTGGCCCCTGTGAATAAACCTAATTTTCCCCTCTGATTAGTGCTTAATTTGAAATTGTTTGTGCAGTGATGAAATCTTTCTTGAGTTTCACTTCCAGATTCCAGTTTCCATTCCCAGAGGTTCTTTTTGATTACATAAATGCTTTCAGGGTGATTATGTGGGCAAAATTGTATATTAGGTAGTTTTGATGCTTTCTGTAAGAAATTGTGTTGTTTAGAAAGAAGGGCTGTGAATTAGGTTTTGAGGTTTTAAGTACTTCACGATTACATGCCCATTCCTTCTATGCAATGAATATGGACCCTGCCTCCATAACCCTTCACAATTTTGTCATCCAGACTTTGATTAGAGAGTCATTTCTTTTTGAGGTTCCATATTACATCATAGATGATTTTTCACTATATACACATCAGGCTTTTGAGACTATAATTCCCCATGTCCCTCTCTTCCCTCCATATTTAATTTTTGTCTTGAGGAAAAGGCAAGGTACTCACTCTATTCCCCTTCAATTGAACTTAGAAATCAGACAACATGGCTTCCTTATGGGCCAATGCTTGCACTATAAATATCCCTCTGTATACTGTCTGACCTGCCAGATAACGTGTTGTCCATTCTCATGGATCCACTTTGCCTCATAATGAATCAAACCTGGGTCACACTCATATCTGATTTAGATGGTATCAAGTGAGATTTTGAATTTAGAGTTGATGTGAAATGAGTTAAATGTTTTGAAGATATAGAGATAGGCTGAATTTATTTGCATGTAAGGACACACATTTGGAAGGGCCAGAGGGCAGAGTGTTATGGTTTGGAATATGCACCCCACTCTCAAGTTAATGCTGAAGTCCTAACCTCTAGGACTTTATCATAGCACCTTATTTGGAGAATGAGTCTTTACAGATGTAATCAAGTTAAAAGGAGGTCATAAAATTTGGCTTTCATGTTATATGACACTATCTTAATAAAAAGGGAGCTTTTCCATCTCTCTTTGGCCACAGACATGCACAGAGGGAAGCAAATCTGAACATACAGAGAAAAGATGACACCAACATAAAGATGACCAGCTCCATGCCGGAAGAGATGCCTGGAACACATCCTTCACTCACAGCCCTCAGAAAGAACTATTGGAGTCCCACTCAGGGGCAGCGTCCTCTCAGACCTGTGGAAACTGACAGCAACTGACTAAAGAAATGTAGAATTAGAAATGATGGTAAAGAGAAAGACATGAGACATAGAGCAGAATTAAAAGTGGGAGCTCAGGGGTCCATTGCCTGTTTGTGGGATTCTAGCAACAGAACCAAGGGTTTGTTCTACTCCCCTTTTATTGAAGTCTATTTTCCCAGAGGGTAAGATGAGGGAGGGGACAAAGATTCCAGCAGTTTCTATGTGAGCATATCAGCTCCTATTGATATTATTATTAACCTTAATGGTAGCCGTGAGAAATCTGAAATCTGAGCCTTATATTGGGAGACCCTCCTGCTTGAGATCACACACACAGATTTATAGAGAGGTGTTAAACTGCACTAGTTCCCTGTGGTGTAAAGCATCACCAGCATTAATCTTCTCTGAGGAATCGGTGGGAGGGAGGAATTTTCCTCCCATTTCCACCACAGAGGATCTTCCTCTGCGATAAGGGATATAAGCTCTTCTGTCTATATCTCAGGGTTCAAGCTACTCCCTTGATTTCTGGCCCAGGGAAATGCAAATCTCCCCAGTGAGAATCTGCTTTCCCTGTTTACTAGGCAGAAGAGGACCCAGTATCTTCCTAGGTCTTGTCATAGCCTCTTCTATGACCATTTTTTCCTCGGAGTGTTCACAGACCCAGCAGGGTATTTGTAAGCTATATCCTCAACAGGCTAGAATTTCAGAAAAGGCAGGAAGCTCTCTAGCAATCACTAGCTTAAATGTAAACTAGCTGACTTTTCTTTGTTTTGACTCACTCGGCTTACTTTTTAATTTTCCTCCTTTTCTGGGGGTGCTTTCCTTTGCCAAGAATGGGGTCTTTGGTCCCTATTCTTACTGGAAAGAACTATCTCTACCATCAAAACCTTGCTTTCAGACTTCTAGCCTCCAGAACCGTGAGGAGATGCATTTCTGTTGTTGTCACGCAGTTTGAGGTACTTTGTTTCGGCTGCCATAGCAAACTAACACAGGAGGCCAGGCCCCAACCTGGTCAGACTGGAACATGAGGGAGACCAATGGCAGATAGGACCCAGTGGCTTCTTGGACACCATTTAGATTATCTCGATATCCACCTGGCCACAGATTATTTTCTGTATTCATTCTTTTTATTACCTTCAATTTTTGTAATTTCTCTCATTCTCCATAATTCTCAAGGAATTTCCAACAGCCTTTCCAAGGACAATATCTGCAAATTTTCAGTAATGTAAAATGTTATCATCACACCCAATATATGCTGAAAGTTATCTTTCTGCTAATAATGCAGTAGTCCTTCCTCATCCACAGGGGATAGGTTCAAAGACTCCCAATGGGTGTCTGAAACCATGTCTGAACCCTATTCAGGGAACATAGAATTAAGTTTAATTTATAAATTAGGCATGATAAGAAATTTACACCAACTAATGATATGATAGAATGCTTATCCTAATATACTGCAATAGAAGTTATATAAATGCATTCTTCTATCAAAATGTCTTAATATTTTAAGATTTGTAGTTGTTCGCAAGTAACTGAAACCATGAAAAGTGAAACTATGGATGATGGAAGACTACAATATCGGCTAATATTTATTGACAACCTATAAAGGTTGTCATCAGGTAACATATTAAGATATTAGCTTTTTAAATTATTATAATATTACACAAGATAGTAGGTATTGTTTACCTCATTTCAGATAGGAAGGAACTGATGCAGGAGGGTTGGACAACTTGACCAAACTCACACACCTAATTAGTGGCAGAAAGTGAGCACCTGTGTGGCCTTAGCCACGTCTCTGCTAAGAGAATCAAATTCTCAGATAGAATGAAAGGTAAGATTTTTAAATAGGGAGCCTATAGGGAGACAGTGACTTGTACATATTGAAAGGCATATAAGTGACTTATACATATTGTTTCCTAAGGAAACAATTCTGGTTAATGTAAGCATTTCCATTTTTTCCTACTAATGACTCTTTCAATAGCAAAACCTAACATGGGCAGTCATCACATCAATTCACATTCTATACCACAGACAGACCAAAAACTGTTGCTGCATCAGCTCAAAGGAACATTCTTCTGTAATCAATTAAATTCATTGCACTTGATTATTCAATTCCTGCCAAGAAACAATTTTAAAAGCCTGTTCACAACAATTTGTTTTCGTATTTCCAGGACCACTAAAATGACCTCCTGCGGACCTAGAATTTTCAAAGATTTTTCTAATGTTGTCTGAAGAAAATATGGAAAACAAGAACAAACCAACCCCATACAGGTTGTAACAATATCCATATGAAATGCGTACTCTTCATGCATCAAGCTTTAACCTACATATTATAGCTACTGTCATGAGACATGGTTTTTGCTGTTCATAAATGAAGTTCTCTCATAATTGGACTATTCCTATGGCTTCCCCATGCCCTTGCTGTGTGTGTCTTAGCAAGTTACCTACCCTCTCTGAATTGCAATGACCTAATCTTCAAACAAAAAAAGCAATGGGTATGAGAACTAAAAAGAATGGTGAGCATAGAGCATCTGGGATATTGAGATCTCGAAGTTTTCCTTCCTTCCCCCTTTTTCCTTCATTTGCATTCTTCTAGGTATACAGCATGGTTCTCTGGCCTTATGTCAGCTTCCCAATAGTGGATATGCAGAACATTTATGACAGCCCTCCAAGTAGACTAAAGCTTGAATCAGAACTGACTTAAAGTCAATTTCTAGTTTGTGTTTTTAAGGGGCAGGGAAAGGTGAAGACTATACAGGTCATGGCCTTATGGCCTCCACCTGCACAAAGGTAGGTTTATATTTAGGAATTCTCATGGGAGACAAGGTTTTTTACTCCTCCACCCCAACATTTCACTTAAAGCCAAGTTAAAGAAAACTATCCTCAGGATCTCTCTGTGTGTGAGTGTGTTAAATTTACTCTTTGTACCTATTTCCTTTCAAAGTTCTTGGCTTCCTGTCTGAGTCTCTACTCTCGAGTCTCTTGTCTCTGACCTTCCTTCTTGGATGGCCGTAGACAAGCCCTTAACTTTTCAGTCACTCATCTCTAGGCCATGAAGACTTGGCAGATGCCTGAAGGTGAAATCCTGCTCCAATTCATTCATCCTTTTCTGGGGTCTTCGTTCTGGATTCCTTGTCTCTGAGGATTTCTCTTAATTTGCTAATATCAAATTAATAAATTTTAAAACATTTTATAAGGTACATTTCTTATTCCACATTTTGAGACATTTTCAACCATCTCCCATAGTTTCTGGACTATAATTCCAGATTATTTTTTAACTCTTTATAAAATAGAACACTAAGGAAATCCCCACCTTAGTTTCCATGAGCGGCTCTAACAAAATACCATGGACTGGGTGGCTTAAACAATAGAAGTTTATTTTCTCACCGTTCTAGAAGCCAGAAATCTGAGATGGGGTACTATCATAGTCTTTTTCTGATGAAGCCTCTCCTTTTGCAGTCAGCTGCCCTCTCACAGTATCATCACATGACTTCTTTGTACTGTTGGGTGAGAGAGAACAAGCTCTCTGATATCTTCCTATGAGGGCACTAATCCCATCAGAAGGGCCCCACCTTCATGACCTCACATAACCCTAATTACTTTGCAAAGCTTCTATCATCAAATACTATCCACTAGGCTTTAGAGCTTCAACATAAGAGTTTGAGGGGAACACACAAACGTTTAGTCCAAACATCCCCTTTCTGTGCCTGTATTATGGCTTCTTGCTATGGGCTTAGGTATCACATTGACTGCTATGATCTTGCATTTCAGAACTTAAAGGTAAGGATAATCTATCTCAAAGAATTATTTTAAAAACTAAAAATGATATTACATATAAAACAGGGATCATAATGTCTCTCACAGTAGGAAGTTAGTAAACAGCCCTTGCTTTCCCCCTTGCTTCCTGCATTTGCTCTGCCCACATGGAGCATAGGACGACTCACTCCAATTGCAGCCGAGTGCCTCCATGATCCCAGTTGCATTGCCATGCTGAGAGTTTTTATCATTTATGTCACCAGAAGGGGATAGAGTAGGGACAAAAGGATGACATAAAGGCAATTAGAAATTTTTATTGAGGGAACAAGAAAAACATATCAAACAAGAACAAAGACAACACCTGGATGCTTTCTTTTTTAAACTCACACTTGAGCCAAAAGTTGTAAGCTATCCAGATGGTGAACTTGAGAACAGAGAAATTAATCCCTTATTTGTACTACAGTCTGAGGATTTAAAGATCTTTGGGGAAGATATTCAAAATCTTCACTCCAATTAACCTTACCCTATTAAGTGTGCCCATCCACAGATCACAGCCAAAGAATGGATTTCAAGGGTGAGAGAGAAAGGTCAGGAAAGATGCCTAAAGTCTACAGCCTCTTCTGTAGAATGGAGAAAGCTCCAGAGAGAAAAATGAAGCAGCTTTAACAGACACGATGGATCAACATGCATCTGGGATACAATGGAATCCTTTTCAGAAAAGTGTTGAAATAGGGACAACCTTCTGATTTAATTTTAAAGGCTACCTTTGAACTGTGTGACCCCTTTCTGAATTTCATCTGATAACTGAAACAAATTATCCTGTGTCAGTGTTTGTAGTCTTGGCCGAATCCTAACCTAGACCATTTAGGACCCATTTCTTATGTCTGACACTTTTCCCCCTGCATAAAAATGGAAAGGAAAAGGAAAATGGTATTTCTTCAAATAAAGTTATCAAATAAAAAGTGTGGTGATTCTGGTGGGACCTCTGAGAATAAAGATATTTTAACAGCCCTAAAATATTGCCAAGAAGTGCTATTTTAAAATGTCTTTGTGACCTTTCTGGCTAAATTGGAAATGAAAAATAAGAGACAAGCACATTTTTTTTTTCAATTCAAGAGAAGTAGAAAATTCTCATTAGCAGAATAAGGAAATTAGGAAGTAGGAAAGAACAGAGGGAGGAGAAATTAGGTGCATAAACCACAAAGATCATGTCTACACTAAAATTTTTATTTCACATGGCCTTGGTGGAATACTTCCAGAGATTTCACTTTGTCAGATAGGACCCTTTACTAAATGTTGATCCTGCTTCTTGATTTTTCTGAATTTTAATGCCAAGTAGTACCTCTTTCAAAATGAATAATCACTAGAAAAGCAAATTAAAGGATTTGGCCCTGTCAATGTCCATCGTACCTTTCCAACTGACCCTGGAAATATTAAAATCTATAGAATGTGTAATTAGACACAAGCAAAGCCCTTCTCATCAGTGACACATGCCTCTTCTCATTTCTGGCTTCTAGCAAAACCTATCATCATTCTTACCATTTTTGAAATTTACAGGCATTTGACCAAATAATTCTGGTACACAATTATTTATAAGGTACACATGCACACCCATAAAATCACAGAAACAAGCATCTTGATTTATTTATCTCTTCAGTAATAATGTTGGCTGTTTCTTGGGTCTATAGCAGGGGTTCTATTTACATTTAATGCAAATAAATATTTTAAAAAAGCAATGTCACTGTAGTAGAACTAAGTGGATTTAACAATTATGACAGAAAGGAATAGCAATATAACAGATCTGCTGAAGAGAGCAAAATAAATTGCAAGGTTCTCCAGTAGGGGCTCAATGGAACTTAACATGGCAGCAGGGGATGTGGGTCCATAGCTCATTCAGATTGCATTGATTTGCCATATAAGCAGCTGCTTGGGTTTATCTGTTCCGTGGATGGACATACTGATAATGATGAATGCTCCACCTCCCCCACTTCACTACCATGAATGTTTTATAGAGAAACCAATATTAATAAAGGTTGTTGAAAATAGAAATTAACCCGCTTATGTGCAGGTTGATCAATATAATGAAGAATGTAGAGCATGTCCCTTTTGCAATTACTTTAAAATTTATTCCTCCTTGTCATAATCCTGCAGAGCAGATTGAAAGAGAGAAAATGTAAAGAGAAAGTTACTATTGAGGGGAAACCCCAGTGATGATTTCTCCCAAATGAAGCAGATTTTTACTGGTGCTGTTTTTAGAATTCTCCAACATTTCTTTCAAAAGAATATACCATACCCTCAAATGTGTTCTTATTTATAAATGCTTCTGACAAGGATCATTTTAAGCCCATACTTCTGATACGTTTCTGTCCTACATTACCTGGGGAGCATACAAAGTAGCCCGTGTACTTGACAATGGGACTTAAAAGCTTCCTAAGACAAAAAAGGAATGCACCACTGGTTTATATACTGTAAGATGGAGTACCACTATAACTTTTTAAAAATCAAGAACATTTAAACCTGTGCTTCAGCGTGAGCTCTTAAAAGCTGAAGTATCAAATCCACGAGAGTCAGAGTCTGTGGGAGTGGGAGGAGGGGAGAACAAATTAACTGTATATTTGCTCAGAAATAAAATGTTTTTTCTTTCTTGTCTTGACAACTGTCTGTTGCTTTAAGGAGCGTCTCACACATGAAAATATTCTGCTTTATGTTCCGAAGTTATTCATTAAAGGTGGCTTGAAAATTTGGGTATTTTCTACTGGAGGGATGTATAGATTTTTTTACTAAAACTGTTTAAATTTCATAAAGAATATTGATAGGGAAAAAGAGACGCTTGTGAGTTTCTTGGGTAGTTTCATATGCTTTTCTACTAGAACTTAATTTTGTTGCAAAAAAGCCAGGCAAAGCCAGAAGCCATTCTGGAAAATGTTCCTTAAGTTGCAAGGAGGAAAATACCCAGCTTAGCACTTTTTTTTTTCTTCCCAGCCCTAAATAACGAAAGCCAGCCAAATACTCATTTCATTGCTACCCTGAAGATATAATTACCGTCCATGGCCAATGCATGTGCCTCTGAATATCTTACTGTCTAGCACAAATTGTAAAAGCCTGAGGAAAAAGAAAGCATACCGGATTGGAAGTTTCAAAACGTGCATCTTAGTAGTGAGTCTTCTATAGTAGCTATGAGATTTGGGGGAAATCACTTAATTTTTTGCATCTCCATTTTTCTTTGAGAATGGAGAGGTTATTGTAGATGATTTCCAGAACTGTGTCTAAGTCTACCACAGTGGATTCAAAAAACAGAAGGATGTTTGCATTTGTCTTTCATTCTATTGTGATAGAGACAGATGACCTAAGTGGAGAATAGGATAATCTGAATATTTTTTCCTTAATTGCTTTTCTCTAAATATTTTTTAATGTTCACTTTAGGATCATTTTGTTTTGTTTTTGTTTTATTGGTTTTTTTGGGGGGGTTGTTTTTGTTTTTGTTTTTTCATGGGAGAGTTCTTATGCGACATTTCCATTATGATATAGCCAAACAGGCTGGTGCTCTCAACTCCGTCATAGAGGTCAGCTTTCCTCATGGAAAATAACATATGTGCAATCTTTTAAGGATTTTTTTTCAATAATTTACTCTTTATAAGAAGTGAGTGAACAGCTGATGCAGACAAATAAAGAACATTTCAGACAGAGTGAACTGCAAGTTCAGTGACACAGTGATGGAGGCATGCTTGGTTTATCAGAGGAATAGTAAAGGGGTAAGTCTAAGAAGGAATAAAATTAGGATTGGGCAAGAACGGATTTCATATTTTCTATGGCCATAATAAAGTTATGCTTTTTACTCTAAGCCATTAGAGGATCATTTTAGAGAATTTATTGTATATGCAATCTGTCTTAAAAATATTTTAGGGCCTGGCATGGGGATTCACTCATGTAATCTTAGCACCCTGGGAGGTTGAGTTGGGAGGAATGCTTAAGACCAGGAGGTCAAGACCCAGGTAACAGTGAGACCCCCCCATCTCTACAAAAAAGAAAGAAAGAAAGAAAACTTAGCCCGGCATGGTAGTGATACAGGGTGGATCGCACCCTAGTCAGTTCCACAGAACAGAGGGGAAGACCTGCTGCCTCCACCCTGTGGTTTTGGTGCAGTGGCAGGCTGCAGAGAAACCAGTGGGTTGGCAGGTAGATGAGGTCTCCCCTACAGGAGGCTCCAGTAGCCAGAGGGGCCAGACAACTGCTGTGGAGACACTAACACCTTAGTGTCTCCCCCCCCCTTGCACTTACAACTGAATAGGGAACCCCCGTTTCTAGGCCTGGTTAATTTTATGTAGCTTTCCTAGGCCTGGAAACCAGAGGAATTGTATTCATTTGTTACTGAGTCCTGGCCAGTTGTAACTACAGAGGACCCCTGCAACTGTATATATACATATATACATATACTCCTAGACAAAGAACCCAGAGAGAGAGCTTTTTGCCCCCCATCCTGGGTTGTTTCTTTCTGCCAGGAACTTTGGCATTTTTGCATTATTTTCTGTAAAAGAAATCCTGTCTTACCACTGATCTGTGGTCCATGGATTCACTGAGACCAAGAACCTACTGAAGATGAATTTCCAGTATCAGTAGCATGCACCTATAGTCCTAGCTACTCAAGAGCCTTGGGCAGGAAGACTGCTGGAGCCCATGAGTTTGAGGTTACAGTAAATTATGATGATTCCACTGTACTCTAGCCTGGGCAACAGAACTATACCTTATCTCAAAAAAATTAAAAAATAAAAATATATACATTTATTTATATATTTGGTGGTGTTAGGTGCCCTGGACATCCACAAACGGCTCTTAGTGAGAAAATTTGCATATTCATGATAAGATAGAAGGAGCAAAGTATACTGTAATAATGGCAGGACAAAATTAAATGTGGTTTACTATCTTTTGCAAAAATAATACTGAATTAATTTTGAAGCAATGCATATTTTTAAAGTACATTAAAATCAAATTTTTTATTATGCAAATACATAGACGCTCCCTAAAATTTATGTAGCTCAATTACATCATTAGATGTCTGAAAGGCCTTTCAAAGGGTAGGTTGAAAATAATTCTTGTGAATGTCACATAAATTTTCTTTGCAGCGAATTTCTAAGAAGAGGGAAAAAATTCTCTCTACTCAAGTATAGAATAGAAGCATTAACAATGGAAAGGTCAGTGCATAATGATGCAAGGCAGAAAAGGCCTGAAGTGCCATATTGATGAAATGAGATGGGGAAAAGTTATATAGAAATATTAATCAATCAATCCTTAATTTAAGACCTTTAGGTAACTTGCTAAAATCTTCTTCGTTATTTAAGATGAAGGAAATGCTAACCAATAAATTCCTTCTGTGAGGGGGAAAAAAAAACCGTGTTTAACTTCAACATTCCTCTTTTCCTTTCAATTCTCCATCTTGCAAGAAATAATTGACACACTAGAGTTATCTTAGTAGGTATTAGATGACCATCTCATGCTCCTGTAGCCTAGAAAATCAAACATCATTATACAAACTCCACAGAAGAAAATTACGTATTCATTAAAATTCACATGTGAAAAGTTATAAGGAAATGGCCATGGCAAAAAGTAGGTAAGATTGCAGGGCACAGAGCATTATGGGTTGCATGAGTCACACTTTGTACAGACAGATACACGTGAATAGATATAAAGACCAGAAGGAAATATATTAAGAGAAAAATTGTGGTCATTTCTGGATGAGGAAGTGCATTTAGAAAATGCATTTTTGTCCACTTTGCTGATTTTACAAGTGTGGTGGTATTTAAGATTTGCAGCAATACGGCTGGTATTAGCAAAAAGCGATTTTCTCTTTTTGACCTCATTCTTACGATCTCATTTACCTGTTGACTATTTCACTTGCTCTGTTAACTTATATGGGTAAAGGGCAGTAGAAATTGGAAGAAAAAGAAAAGTTGAAGACTCACAAAAGGCTAAATTACCACATGATAGGAATGGGCCTTAGAAAGATGTTTGGAAGGACAATATCCTTGACTACTATGAAACTGATTCTATTTAAGTGAAAATGTCAGGGAACACATTGAGTGCACTGGATAAAAGGAAGAGGAAGAAAATCACATTGATTCCCTTAGTCACTCATTCATTCATTCATTTATTTAACAGACATTCATAAACACCAAATATATGTAAGTGCTCTGCCCTGGGCAGCCACTGAAGAGTAAGATACATTACCTGCCTTCAAGGAGCACGTGGTACCGCTTGGAAAGAGATGCATGCACATAAGGAGATGATAAAGCACTAAAAGAGATACCTACCAGGTAAATTGGTAGCACAACGTGTAATTCAACCAAGTTGCCTGAGAGTGTCATAAATTTAAAGTGGATCCCAAAGAGTTAATAGGAATTCACCATATGAATAGTCAAGAGGGAAAGACTTTTCTGGTAGAGCATTGAGTATGTGAAAAATCACCAGAATTGTGGAAAGACAAGGAACTGTTGAGTGTGATTTAGAATTTGGCTGGTGCCCATGGGCAGGTTGAGAGGTTCTGCAGAGGTGCAATTATGAAAGGAAGCAGAAACTCATTGCAGGGATGCACATCATATCGAGCCATTGGAGTTTATCTTCTAGGTAAGGGTGTGGAATTGAACGTATGTGAGTGGCCTATGGAGGATTTGCACTTTAGAAGGATGACCATGGTAGGAGTGTGTAGGCCAGACTGAAGAAGGTACAGGGAGTCAAGGAGAGCAAAATTTCACAATATTCCAGGAAAAAGATAATGAAGGTCTGAACTAGAACACTTTGGATGGAATGGAAAGAGGAAGATGCATCAGAGGTACAGGAGGCAGTGATCGAGAACATAAAATGAGATAGTTTAGTTTAGAAAGTTGTGTCTACCCCTAGGAGACAAAAGAGAGAACATGGTGTGGGGTCAGCCAGTTTCCCCATCAAGACCCCATTTCCTTATCTGCAGAAGTGTCAGTTGTAGACAGTTCAAAATTGAGTAATTTGCTGGGGATTGACCTTGGCAAAAGGAAACTTTCTTGCCTAAAATTATGCTCCTCCTCCTCCCCAAGAGCAACCCCAATTCAGTGACTGCTCATGATGGGTACCAACACCACCCACCTATGCTCTGTTCAGAAACATTATGAAGGACAATTGCAACTCCAGAACTCCACCATGAGCAGTTTGGATTTGAAACTGTGAGTGTATCTCAGTTCGATGTCTCTGCTGCCCAATCATGCTTCCATTACTTCCTCACAGCTGTGGTTCCAAAGGTCTTTACCCGACAAGCTTCCTGCATAAGCATGTCCATTGCAGAATCTGTTTCTAGGGTAACCTGATTCAAGACAATTTGTAACAGGAGAGGCCCTAAGAATAGATTCAAAAGTGAGACTTGGGGGCTGGATTGGGCAGTTTCACTGGCAATGAGGTTACCAAATATTAGTGGTTGGGAGAGCTTTTATAGTCCTTGGTATGCCATTGTGGTGAAATTGTTAAAATTTATGCTGGTAGTGAATCAGACTGGGCTACTGATGGAAGGGAACTATTGAGACAGGCAGTATCTCAACATCTGAGAGGAGGTTCTAGGGTAGTAGTCATTATAAGGGCAATGGGAGCCCATGAATGCTACTTAATACTATCTCAGCATGAGAGAAAAACAATGAAATGGTGAGGATGATTAATTACCAGTTCAAGGCAGCGTGTGAAAGTTGAAGGGCCTCCTTGGCATCTTATTAAGAGATTCTTATCTTTTGCATTCTGAGGAAAGCAAAAGCTGGGGATTTGACTATAAAGGTAGAACTCCAGAGAACGTTGATTTGCAATATCTGCTATTCCCAGGTCAGCATCTTGGTTTGGGACAGAGTTGAATGTTAACATATGAGCTATTCCCATTCCATAGTGTCTCATACAGTCAAAAACCTTAAAACCCCAAATCTTCCTGAACCTTTCAACTTGCAAAGGTGATCAATTCCTTTCTTGCTTGGAGATGATGGAGTTAAGTGCTGCTTTCAAATTAATCTATGTTGGCCAGCACACACCCCATTTAGCTTTCTAGCTTCAGACACAACTGGGGAGAGTCACAACATAACCTGCTAGGGAAGTGCTGTGCCCACTAAGGAGGAAGCAACTACAGAGCCCAGCCAATACACCAGCAGCAGCCAGAAGAGTGTGTGTGAGGTAATAGTCCAACAGCAGATGAACAGATGAGTGAACTGTGGCTATCCAGGCAAATGGAACACTGCATAGCATTAAAAAGGAGCAAACTGCCAACATGTGCCACAAAATGGATCTGAATGAAAGAAACCAGATGAGAAAGGATTCATACTATTTACTCTCATTTATATACATTTCTAGGAAAAGCAAATTAATCTACAGTGACAGAAGGTGGGTGATTGCCTGGGACTGGGAGAGTAAGAGGATGGGATGGGTGATAAGAAGGGATTACCAAGGGGCATAAGATTTTTGCAGGTGATGATATGTCCACTATCCCGATTATGACAATGATTTTACAGGTATACGTAATATACCAAATTTATAAAACTGTACGCTGTCAATATGTTCAATATATTTAAAAATATGTCAATTATACCTCAACGGAGCAATTGAAACACATAAAACCACCATAGTTCCTTTAAATTTGTAGGTATCAGGTCTGGACAATTCCCCTCTATACCAGTCACCATGCCCAGCTCATAGTAGATACTATACAGATTAAAAGACAAAAATAAAAACCAAGATGCAATTTAAATATCACCTTTGAGTCAAAGCCCCTACTCCGAGTCAGGAGAGTTTCATCGACTTCCCACTTCCAATCCTTCTCTATCATCACTCTCACTTCTTGGAATTGGGACTTTGGGCCCCTGTCTCTCTCTGCCCCATGTCCAGGAATTCACAGAAAGTTAGAAGCATCTTGTACTCAACTTTGAGTTTCTGGTAGAGTCACTGAGGATCAAGCCTACAAGAGCTCCTTCCCATAACTGTTTTCCGTCTTCACTTAGACACGGCTCTGACCTTTGTGATAGCACAAGCGAAAAGTCAGTGTTCTTTCTCTCTCTGTTCCTCTGACTAGAAAGGTGGAAAAGAGAACTGTTACTAAGACCAGCATTCCTCTGGTGACGCCCTGTGACATGGTAGAGCTGGATAAAGGGGACTTCTCTTGGGTTGAAGGATATCATGGAGCCAATTTCTGTGTTACCAGAAAGGTAGAAAAGTCAGCTTGATCTCCGTAAGCCAGGCAGTGCTGGAGTGCCCGTGTCTATTTCAACTTTCCTAGTCTCATCATCACCTTTCTCCTATTTGCTCATCCACCCTAGCCACAAAACCTCTCTCTGTTTCTTAAACTAGTGAAACCCTCCCATTCCTTGAGGCCTTTAAATTTTTGTCTTTTTCTGTTTGATGGTGTCAGTATAGGCTAAAACACCCACATGCGTGCACACACACATACACACACATGCACACATGTGAACAGAAAAATGAAGTTCTGAACTAATTAATGACAAGTTAATGAGATAGAGTTGGCAGTGAAGGGGGCCCAAATAAGACACAGATGCTCTGTCTCAGCATAGCTTCCCGTGACTTCCAAAGGGGACACTGAGATGCCACTGACCCATGTGTACTCCATCTAAACTGACACAGAAAGCTTGGTTCTTTCTAACTACTATCCCTTTAGACATGACTCTGCATCATCATTCTGAAAGAACTTGAACAATCCCTGGACCTGTATTTAAGAGAATGTTAATAAACATTGACTTTTTCTGGTTATTGAACCAGACTCAACAATATCAAAGCCCAGGTGTTTCTGGACAATAGCTGGACAGTGTGTGTAGCATTCTGGAATTTCTTTCCTTGGATTATCAAGGAAATAAATAATCTCACAGAAGGTGCAACTTTTAAAGACTGAAAAGACAAATGGTGGCATCCAGAAAGCACTCCCAACAGATGACCTTCTCAATGCTCATTTCCCACCCACCCCCATTTCTTCTTTCAAGGGTTGATAGTCTGTCACTTTTTAGAATTCACTCCACCTGATTCTATGTGTGTCTGTGTTTCTATGTGTGTGTGTGGGGGGGGGCATGTAGCACTGGGACCACACTTACAGAGATGACTGCAGAATATGCATGTGGAGATTAAAGAGGGGAGGGAATCTAACACTAGACCCAATGTGTATAATATATTTACTAAAACATGTCCCAATTTGTCAAAATATTTCTACGGAACCAAACTTAGGTTTTAACTAAACTTTGTTACACATCCATATATTTTGAGAATATGTCTTTGGAATCAGCCTGGGTTTGATTTAAGACAATGCTGTGAACTGGAAGATACTTTGAGAGAGTCCCTTACAAGCTAATTGTCTGCTCTGTAAAATGAGATCTCATGTGCATGTATGAAGGTATAGCATATTAAGCAGCTAACATAGTACCTGGAACATGGAAGTGGTTGTTGCTGTGTAATTGCTCACATATTGTTATATATGTAAAATAGAATTTCTAAGAATATAAGTCATTGTTCAAACACACATTGCTATCTATTTTTAAAGACCCACATTATACATTTAGCACATACATATACACATGCACAACAAAATTTATGTCTATACTACATAGTGTTACAGGTAGATGGTTTGGGTTTATTCCTGGTTTTGCTGCTTGATACCTGTGTGACCATAGGGAAGTTAAGCTCTCTGTCCCTCAGTTTATTTTCTTCTATAAAATAAAGGCAATTACAACACTACCAATAGAGCTTGTATGAAGATTAAGCCAAGTCTGGCCCTTGGTAAAATTACCAAGAGTATTGATTAATATTATAATTACTACCTTTTCATCATGTGGTTATGCAGCATATAAACAATATCAAATGAAAATAAGGAAAATCAGATGAAAAACAAATGAGAAACAGCAGTAAAGATTAAAGATGTCAGATGTACCTTCTTTACTTTAACCTAATTTCTGTAACAGATGCTCCTCTCTTAATCTCAACAGGGAACAGATTTCACAGCCCAGGAGCATAATTACAGAAAACACTGGCTCCTGTGGTCACAAACTTATACTCGGGGCACACTGAGTAACTGCCAATTCAGACCTCAATGGGTGACTGGGGCATATGGTGATAAAGGATCAGTCAAGAGTACACTGTAATGTGCAGCAAATGCCAGCAGCTTTGTGAAATTAAAAATAGAGTGTGTGGCGCAGCTCCATCAATAAGGGACAACAAAATACAATGTATAGACTGATAAATACATCTCATTTCTTCTTCCCTTCTGTAAAACTAGGTTAGGTGCACCTTGAGTAGCTATCATGGGCAAGACATGGTGCTAGGTAGTAGGAGCAAAATAAAAACAGATACAACCTCACCCTCAGGAGCACATAGTCCACTGGGTTTTTCCCTATGGAGATTTCTGCTAAGAAAGTGCTCTTGTAAATGGAATCAGGACCTCAGACTTCACTTAGCACAAAATATGGTCTCTTTTGGATAGCATGCAGCTATTTGTTCTCTCTGTACATTCTGATCCTCTCATTCTTAGAGCTGCCCACCTCGGAGAAGTTCTACTCACTTGAGATGCTTCACCATATGGTGGGATGGCAGAGGAGATTATATTCCATCAGTCACCTTGACTTTCTTCTGTTAAGGACTCTTGAAGGAGCTATTGATGAAAGTGGGATATGGGGATCATCCCTATGCCAATGCTCCATTGTCTTCTTGTCTCCAGACACATAGGATTGGTTGACTGGCTGTCTATAAAAATAAAGCCATGAAGGTCAATAGGTTAATTCCTGGGTTAGAGGAACCAATAGTTTTTGTTAATTTCACCCAGGGCACTAAATTCTACTTGAACGGTGTACACTGAGTGACACTTTTTTGGCTTTTTGTCTCTTTTTTACTTTTATTTATTTATTTTTTTGAAGACAGAGTCTCAGTTTTTTGCCCTCAGTAGAGCTCTGTGGCATCATAGCTCAAAGCAACCTCAGTGTCTTGGGCTCAAGTGATTCTTTTGCCTCAGCCTCCAAATAGCTGGGACTATAGGTGCCACCTCAATACTCAGCTATTTTTTGAGACAAGGTCTTGCTCTGGCTCAGACTGGTATCGAACCCATGAGCTAAGGCAATCCACCAGCCTCAGCCCCCCAAGTTTTGTCTCTTTTTTAATACAAAGCAGTACTTAAATAGTTTCCCTTATCCTTCCATTACTTCATCACTGAGCTCAATTTATAGCAATGGAGTATTTTTTAAAAAGTGTGTCTGTACGTATACATGTATTTACTGTTTATATATAAATAGTCTACACATATGTACTTTAAAAAATATTCCATCACTACAAATTGAGCTCAGAGATGAGGTAATGAAAGGATGGGAGAAACTACTGAAACACTTTCATGGGGATGAACACAAGCATTGATTCCTGAGTGTCCAGATTCAGCTCTGTAAATGAAATATATTTCTATCTTTTAATCTTTCTGTCAGGACAGAGAATCATGCATGTTAGGGCAAATAAAAGGAAAAGAGAGTTCTATTAAAATCTATTTTGAGGTGTCCTCCCCATCCAGATTAGAGAGTAAGGAAGCCAGCAGACTCAAAAACTGTTCTCAAACAATATCACAACTAGACAGCATTTATTATGACTACTCTAGGCAATGATGTTCACCTTGAGGAATGTAAGGTAGACTATCTTGAAGAGAGACCCTGACTCTCAGTGTCCCCTCTCCAGACTGCGCCTCATTTTTAAAGTGCCAAACATAGGAAATGAACAGGCAATAGTCTTACAGTGATAATTTTCTTTTCATAAAACCATAGAACAAGCCAAAGGCGGTGAGTCCATTTCTGGATAATAACTTTAGCTCATTTTAGATAATTAGCTCTCATGTGTTAAGTGCTTTCTATGTGTTTTTCCCTGAGTAGGCAATAGTGGGGATGCAGAAATGTAGATATTATCTCTAAAATTGAAGAATTTACTTAACTCAAAGAATTATGGGAAAGTAAGGCACCTAGCAAAAAAGTGAAATAATCAGTGTTCCTAAAGATTTTCCTATAGTTAGAAGTGAGTATTTATTTATTTATTTTTTGCAGTTTTTGGCTGGGACCAGGTTTGAACCTGCCACCTCTGGTATATGGGGCCAGCGCCCTAGTCCTTTGAGCCACAGGCACCGCCCAGAAGTGAGAGTTTTTAAATAAAAATAACAATAAAACAACATCAAAACTTTGAGGAGAAGGAATCTAGCCAAAATGGCAGGACTAGAAGCAGTCAGCACATGCTGCTCTCAAGGAGAGAATCAAAATTTGCAGCTGGATACCCACCTACAGAAGGACCTTCTTGGAGGAGAGTATTATAAATAATGAGAGAAGTGATGACAGACACTCAAAGTGAAGGAGAAAGAGATGAGGTGATCTAGTTGCCAGTATCAGAAGGTAATTCGGGAAGCATCCACACATGGGGAACGGTGAGGAGACAGATCTCTGGGCTCTATGCTCCACCACGGACACTTTAACACAGCTGTGAGGTCCACACCAGCACTGCAAGTCTCCATACTGACCAGGGAGCTGATTGGAGACTTCAGTAATATACCAGAAAGCAAGTTCTACAGGGACACATTGGCTCCTGTTCACCAGTCACTGCAACTGATTCCATTGGGAGCTCTCAGGTCCCATCTAGCAGGGATCAGTTTTGTTGCAGCTGCTTCTATATTGACCCTTCGGGCCAGGGAGGGATCAGGGAGAGATGTTCTTGCATGCCTCATGACTTAGAGCTGGATATAGGCACCCTACTGGGGGTCTTGAACCAATCATGTGCAGATACTACCTAAGAAGTTCCATAGCAACAGCCTCAGCAGGACCTGTACAGAGAGAACCCCTGGCAACCAGTGGCCCAGCCCCATGGTCAACTGTGCCAAACAGTGGCTTTGCTCCTGCAGTCCCACCTGCCCAGAACCACTTACATGAGCCAAAGCTCTGCTGCAAACAAAGTAGCCATGAGCTGCCCCCTGCCATGTGCTGTCATTGCTCCTGGACCTGGGTGGAGTCAATACCTACAGCCGCAACACCTGTGGCTACCATGTAGATAGCCTCACCCAGCTGCCACTACCACTATCATAGGGGAACCCAAGCAGAGCAATCCCCCTTCATGGAGAGGGACTTGTCCAACCCACTGTCTGATCTTCCAACAGGAGATTGTGGACCAAACAACCAGTTTATATAAAAGCCTCCAGCACTGGTTTAGACTGTGACAATCACAGGGAAACAGGACAATGCAGAATAGACACATTACAGCCTTTCAGTGCATCTGTCCCTCTCCCACTGGATCAACCTTCCAGAGTTAGACACAAATGCATCATCTGGAAACCTCTTCTTCCTCTCAGTAGGTAGAAAAGTTTACAGCAATGGAGAACAGGTAAACCACAAACTGGTCTGTTATGAGCTGAGAGGAGAGGTTTAAAATGGGAAGAAACCAGAAGAAAAAGGAAAAAAAAAAAAGCCAAACCTCTGGCAACATAAATTATAAAAAAGCTAGTTCATAGCTTGACTCCTGGGTGAAAGGCTCAACTACAATTTGCACTTTACCTCAGAAATAAAAATAATGTAACCTAAACATTTGTACCCTCATGTCAAACTCAAATAAACAAAAATAAATAAACAAATAGAAATAAAGAAAAAAAAAAAGAAAAAAGCTAGCTCAATACCTGCAAAGGATGACAATATATCTTATAGCAATGACCATAACCAAAAGCAAATTGTCAACATGTTAGAAATGGAATTCAAAATATGGATGGCAGATAAGAGAACTGGAATTGATGAGAAAGTTGGAGGGAAGCCAAAAAATATTTCAGAGCATGAATAAAAAAAAAAAAAAACAGAAAAGTTGCTAAAGAGATATATAACATAGGAAAAGACATAACACAACTTAAAAAAAAAAGTCACTTAGGGAATTTCAAAATGTAGCAGAAAGTTTCTACAACAGGCTATTGCAAATAAGTGAGAGTTTTTCAGAGCTTGAAGACAAGGCTTTCAAACTAACTGAGTCAAAGAAGCCAAAAAAAGAAAAGTGAATGAACAATTACACCTACACATATGGACTAATGGACAATGGAAAACTGCCCAATATAAAACTTAGAGATTTCTCTGAAGAAGAAGATAAAGAAAAAAAATGACAATCTATTTGAGGGAATTATTGTGGAAATATACCTGGTATCACTAGATATTCAGCTACGAGATGGTCATCAAACATTGGGAAGATTCATAGCAAGTAGGTTATAACCAAGGAATATAGATATCAACCTCGACAAAGTCAAAGTCCAGAAAATTCTATAAGCTTCAAGAACAAGGCAAAAAACTACTTATAAAAGGAAACCCATCAGGGTAACAGCAGACTCATCAGCAAAACCTTATAAGCCAGAAGAGATTGAGGCTCCATTTCTAGACTTCTTAAAAAAACAACTGCTGGTTAAGAATTTTGAATCTTGCAAAAATAAGTTTTACAAATTAAAGTTAGTAGAGACTTTCCCAGAAACACAAACATCAAGGGAATTTGTCACTACTAGATCTACCCTAAAAGAAATGATCAAAAATGTTCTATATATGGGAGAAAAGAATAGCAACCTACCGGTGTGAAAACACCTGAAAGTAAAAATGCACAGCTTTTATAAAACAGTAGCATAAGAGTGAAAGCAAAATAGCAAGGTACCATTCATTCAAAATGATGAAAAGAACAGTATCCCACATACCAATATGAACACTGAATGTGAATAATCTTAATGCTCCACTGAAAAGACACAGACTGACAGAAGACATGGAAAAACAAAACACAAATTTAAGCTGCCTCAAAGAACCCATCTACCTCACAAAGAATAGAATAGATGCAAGGTAAGAGATGGAAAAAAAATATTCAATGCAAACAGAAACCAAAAGTAAGTAGGTGTAGCCATTCTCTTATCACATAAAATATACATTGAATCAACAGTAGTTAACAAAAAGACAAAGATGATCATTTTACAATGCTAACAAGAGAAATTCAGTGAAAGACATAGGGATCCTACGTATATATGCATCTAACACAGACAGTCCCAGATTCATAAGACAAATTCTACTAAACCTAGGAAAAGAAATAAACAGTAGTACCACAATTTGGCAGAGACTTCAAACCCAACTGTCAGAATTGGACAGATTAGGAAAGCAGATAATCAATAAAGAAACACAGGACTTAAATGGGACTAGAGAACAAATGGACCCAACAGACATTTACAAAAGATTCTATCTGAAAATAATGAAATATACATTGTTCTCATCAGAACATGGGAAATTTTCCAACATTGATCATATGTTAGGCCACAAAACAAGTCTCAGCAATTTCAGAAAAATTGAAATAATACCATACATCTTCTCAGACCACAGTGGAATGAAACTAGAAATCAATTCTGAGAGAAACTCTCAAATCTGTACCTAGTAATGGAAATTAAACAACCTCCTATGGATCTATCCTTGAGTCAGGATGAAGTTGACCAGAAATAGAATGACTCTTCAAAATAAAGGACAACCAGCATATCAGTTTCAAAATCTATTGGATACATAAAAAATAATGCAAAGGGGGAAGTTCATAGTCTTCAACACTTTCATCAAAACAGATAGAAAGGTCACAAATTAACAACCTAGTATCATATTTCAAGGGAACAGATAAAGAAGCACAAACCAAACCCAAAGCCAGCACAAGAAAAAACAAAGGTCAGAATTTAACTAGACAAAGGGAAAACAAAAAATAATACAAAGAATCAAGGAAACAAACAATTGGTTCTTTGAAAAGATAAATCAATAGACGAAAAGCATATTAGCCAGAAATAGAAGAGAAAGGACTCAAGTAAGCTAAATTTGAAATGAAAAAAGAAATATTTTAACTGATTGTCATCTGTAAATACTATGCAATTCTCTTAAGTATATAAACTAGAAAACAGGAAATAGATAAATCCCTGGGAACACACAACCTCCTAGGCCTGATTCAGTAAGATACAGATATCCTGAACCAACCAGTAATGAGCAGCAAGATTGAAGCAGTAATAAAGGATTTCACAATTTTAAAAAAAGGGCCTAGACCAAATGGGTTCACAGTTGAATTCCACCAAACCTATAAGTAAGAACTTGTAATTATCCTACAGAAATGATTCCATAATATCAAAAAAGAAGAAATCCTCTCTAACTTATTCTACAAAGCCAGTACCATTTTGATACCAAAGCCAAGAAAGGACATACTCAAAAGAAAATTAAAGTCCAATATCTTCCATGAGTATGGATGGAAAAATTCTCAATAAAAATACTAGCAAACCAAATTCAACAGGATGCCAAAAAGATAATTTGTCATGTTTAATATAATTTTATCCCAGGGATACAAGGATTGTTCAACATATGCAAATCAATAAAGTTGATTCACCCTCCACATAAACAGAAGCAAAAACAAAGACCGTAGGATAATCTTAATAGATGCAGAAAAAGTATTCAGTAAAATACAGCATAGTTTCATGAAAGAATAAAACCCTTAGCATACCCCAAAACTATAAACACCATGTATGAGAAACCCAAATCTAATATCATACTGAATGGGGAAAAGTTGAGAGCATTCACTCTAAGAACTGGAACAAGACAAAGGTGTCTACTTTCACCAGTTCTGTTAAACATAGTACTAAAATTCCTAACCAGAACAGTAAGGCAAGAGAAAGAACAAAAGGGTATCCAAATTGACAAAGAGGAGATCAAACAATCCCTCTTTACTAATGATATTATCTTGTATCTAGAAAATCCGTAACTCTCCACCAGAAGACTCCTAGAATTGATAAATAAATTCAGTAAGTCTCAAGTTGCAGAATCAATGTGCACAAATAAGTAGCATTTCTATATACTATTAACAGTTAAACAAAAAGTTGAATACCGTTCACAAAATCTCAATACCATTCACAAAATCTGTAAAGAAAATAAAATACTTAGGAATGTACTTAATCAAGAAGGTGAAAGATCTCTATAAGAAGAATGAGAAAACAACCATGAAATAATTCATAGATGACACAAACAAATGTAAAAACATCTTCTATTAGTGAGTTAAATGTTTATATTACCCAAAGTGATTTACAGATTTAATGAAATTTCCATAAAAATACCAATGTCATATTTCACAGACATAGAGAAATAATATTTTCTTTGGAACCAACAAAGTCCTGAATAGCTAAAGCAATCTGTACCAAAAAGAGCAAATCTGGAGGCATCACATCACCTAACTTCACATTATGCTATGAGGCATATTATAAGTAAACAAAACCGCACAGTGTTGATAGAAATGTTGAGATATAGACTAATGGTACAGAAGAGAGAAACCCAGAAGTAAAACTATGCTGCCAGACCAGCTGATCTTTAACAAAGCAGACAACAACATATACTGGGAAAATGATGTCCTAAATAAATGGTGCTAAGAAATTGGATAGCCACATGTAGGAGAATGAAACGAGATACCCATCTCTCATCATAAACAAAAATTAATTCAAGATAGATTAAAGACTTAATTGTAAGGCATAAAACCATAAATATTTTAGAAGAAAACTTATAAAAATAACTCTCCAGACTTTAGTCTAGGCAAAGAATCAGTGACTAAAAACCAAAGGAAAATATAATAACAACAAAAGTATATAATTGAGACTTAAAAAGCTTCTACACAGCAAAGGAAATAATCCACAGAGTGAATATATAACCTACAGATGGGAGAACATATTCACCAACTATACATCTGACTAGGGACTGATATTCATAATCTACAAAGAACTCAGACAAATCAGAAAAAAAAAAATACCCCAAAGTGGGCAAAAGACATCTATTTAAGTTGTTCAAAGAAGATAGACAAATGGCCAAGGATGGTAAGAAAAAACTCACAGGATCAATAATCCTCAGGGAAATGCAAATTAAAATCACAATGAGATACCACCTGACCCCTATCATAATGGGTATCATTAAAAAGTAAAACAAGAAACAACAGGTCCTGGCATGGATTCAGAGAGAAAGAACACTTATAAAATGCTGTTGGTGGGACTGCAAATGAGTACAACTCCTATGGAAAACAGTATGGAGACTCCACAAAGAACTAAAAGTAGACCTACCATATTATCTAGCATGCCCACTACTGGGTATCTACTCAAAAGGAAAAAGTCATTTTATCAAAAAGACACAATCACTCAAATATTTATTGCAGCACAATTCTTAATTGCAAAAAACTTTGAATCAATGGAAGTGCACATTACTTTGTGGATGGATAAAGAAGCTGTGGTATATACAGAGGGTTTCAAAAATATGCATGCACGTTAAAAACAACTGTAGTATTGTAATAATATAAACTGATAACAAAAGATGAATACAAGTCAAATGTGTACTTCTGCAGTTACAAATGGTGCTCAAAGTGGTTATCACCATCACCCAGACGCTTCTCATTACGCTGAACTACTGCTTGAGCAACATTGACCAGTGTTCACTTGTATCATTGCATGTGCTGTTTCAATTTCTTCTGGAAGTACTGCCAGTATAGATGGTTTTCTTCAGTACACCACATCCTTTAAGGTCCCTTGTAAGTAGAAGTTAAGGGATACTAAGTTTGGGAAAATGTCAAATACCACATCAAAATGGTTTCGATCCTCAAATGACAACTGTGTTTTGGCCATTTTCTTTCACTGTCTTGCCTGTCACATGGTGACATTAGCATTTATTTCATTCATGCCATCTTTTGCATAAATGTCACTACACATTGCTACCATAATTCTATTTAATTCTGAAAAGTAACACATAGATAACATCTCTAGAAATATTCATACTTCTTTTGGCACCCCCAGTATACATCATGGAGTAGTATTCAGCCATAAAAAGGAATGAAATAATGTCTTTTCAACAGCTTAGAAGGAACTGGACCCCATTATCCTAAGTGAAGTAGCTCAAAAATGGAAAGGCAAATACCACGTGTTCTCACTAATAAGTGGAAACTAAACAATGATACACATGGGCATAAAGAGCCATAAAAGGCAGTGGGAACCAAGAAGGGGGGGCTGGAGAGGAGTGAGGGATAAAAGCTGAGCTATAAGGAAAATGAACAATATTTTGGTGATGGGCACACTAAAATCACTGACTTAAGTGTTATATAATGGATCTATGAAACAAAAAGCTTTGTACCCCTTACTATTTTGAAAGTTTAAAAGATTTCGTGAAAAACTAGATGGTATTACTGAAGAAATACAGCAACATTTTCATGGACTGATCTGGTCATCAACACTAAGTATACCCACAAATCTTTTGCTTTAAATGTTGAACTGGAAGCATCAGCCAAATGGCAGGGAGATGCCTTCTTAAAGAACACATATCAGGAATCTACCTGGGCCTTGCTTCCCAGAGTGTAAGCTATGAGCTTTCTGTAGCTTGGCACCATAGGTTCACTTCCTGAATACAAATCTTTATTTATTTATTTATTTATTTATTTATTTTATTAAATGATAATCATATACATTAATGCAAACATGGGGTACAGTGTAGTGTTTTCATATACAATTTGAAATACTTTCATCAAGCTGGTTAACATAGATTTCATGTCATTTGCTTAGTCATTGTGTCAAAACATTTATATTCCAGTTCTAGAAAAGTTCACTTGTTAGACAGATATATAGGTGATCTTTCCGGTCACCCTCCCAACACCTGGCCTCCTTTCTCCCCTCTCCTTTCCCACCCCCTCCCCATATTCTTGGGCAAGAATTAAGTTGTATTTTTCATTTGAGAGCTATAAATTAGTTTCATAATAGGGCTGTGTACATTGAATACTTTCTTTCCATTCTTGTGATACTTTGCTAAGAAGAACATTTTCCAGTTCCATCCATGTAAACATGAAGAAGGTAAAGTCTCCATCTTTCTTTAGGGCTGCATAGTATTCCATGGTGTACATATACCACAATTTATTGATCCATTCATGGATTGATGGGCACTTGGGCTTCTTCCA
>NW_003852447.1:11449256-11536582 GCF_000181295.1 Otolemur garnettii
ATCCAGTGAGAATCTATCTTAGTTAATGGTGAAAGGTGTGGATCCAGTTTCAGTCTTCTATAGGTCCCCAGCCAGTTCGTCCAGCACCATTTGTTACATAGGGAATCTTTTCCCCATTCAATGTTTTTAATTCATTTATCAAAGATGAGGTAACGGTAGGTAGCTGGATTCATCTGTTGGCTTTCTATTCTGTTCCACAAATCTTCATTTTAATGAGATTTGCCAGTTAAACCAGGAGCCCATTAATGATTGAGAGGCCCTAGGGGTCTTTGGACATACATGTTCCCTATAAGGACAAAATTCATAACTGATAACTATTACGGATAGAAGTATGTTTTGGCCCTCCTGAATACTGAAGTAGAGGAAAAGTTCAAAAGGTATTTAGAATTGTCACAAGATAGCAAACCAAGACATCAAATCACTAGAAACATTGGATAAATTGTAAAAGCAACATTTCTGTAATGCATAGCTGAACTTGCAATAAAGAAAGAGAAATCTATAGGTGCTAAATACAAAGGTAAAACTAATCGCAAGAATTATTTTGCACATGTTGAATCTGTGATTATAGTCAGAAACTGAATAGAATTTATCAGCTGAGAGCTAGTAACATAAGCTTTCATTGCACCTCACCTGAAGGACAGAAGTAAGGCTTTAGCTCCTTCAAGGTAGGCATTTGTTAGTGAAATACCCTCATGAATTTGGGGGCTTTGAATGTACTTGTCATCAGAGAAAAAGTAGATTTAGCTTCCCCTCACTTAAGGGACAGAGGTAAAGCACTGGATCTTTCTGGACTAGGCATTTGATAAGGAGATGCCTTCATACAATTGGGGTCCAGGAGTAGCTTCATTCTCAAATTAGATAAAATCTACACAGTGGGACACGGAAAAGACAGAGGATTTCCTCTAAAGAGACAAGGAAAAAATATGCAAATATCACTAAGAGATGAGAAATCAAAAATGAATTTGAGGTCTGAATTCATGTGACTCACATAGCCCATGAATAGAAATCCTAAATACTAATGTAAGAATTGGTCACTGGCTGATAACACTACTAAGGTCCTCAATAGAAGAAATAGACGTTACATTGTTCTTGAGGGACACTCAACCAATCCAGGCTACGTGGGTTTCGATGAAAAATTGAATCTGTGTAAAAATTAACGTCACAAGGCAAACAACAAAATCCCTAAGAAATTACCAATTTTATGTTAATGAATAGATAATGGAATGATTGTAACTCAAGAACTTAAACTAATAAAGCAGTCATTTTAAGCCGAAAATAAAATTAATATATGAATAACGATGAAGATACTGAATTAAGAATTAAAATCTAATAAAATGAACTAGGAATGATGAATTAAATACAGATTTAGAAAATGAAAATATTAATAATTTAAATTAAAAACCAACTTAATATATTCAACAACTACTTAGTCACAACTAAATAGTGAACATGTGATCTTAATGATCAATTCATAGAATGAAACAACAAAAGAATGAAAAGAGAGGTTAGGTGGACAGAGAAGATACAGGAGGGCCCCACAGGTATTTAGACGAGTTTTATCACAAGGGAATATAAAAAAAAAAATCTTTGTCAGGCAATATTTAGAGAGACTATGACTACAAGTTTCCCAGAATTGATATTTTTAAAATGAGAAGAATTAATAAAAACAACTTAATATCAGACTCATTGGGTTGGATAAAAAAAAAAAAAAACATTAAAGCCAAAGATCAAACAAAATTTAAGGCAATTAGGGAGAAAAGATAGCTGTCTTGCAAAGGAACCAGAATTAGATTGACCAGAGTATGTAATAGTGGCCAGAAGATTATGGAAATTACGTCTTCAAAGTGCTATCAAAAAATAGCAGCCATTCAAGAATTATGCACAAGTATAAAGTATCATAGTAAAGAAAAGGTGGAGTAAAAGTATTGAAGATTGTGACATTTCCATGAAAAAAATGCACTTTGAGTCTTTCACAGCTCTTTCAGTGAAAATTGATCTCAGGGCAAAATATGGAGTAAACTCTGTTGCTAAAAGAAATCAAACAGCTACAGCCATAATAATGGGGGGCAGGGGTATAAAAATTTAGATAGAAAGTAAAACACTAGAAATAAGATAAGAGAGCTATGATTAGCAATAAGATATTTTTTCTTTTTTGTTATTTCTGATTAATATAAGGGTACATACAATTAGGCCACATTGCTTGCATTTGTAAGGCAAAGTCTAAGGTGCAGCTATGTCCCTCGTACAGGAAGTGTGCCATCCACCCGCATATCGTCCCTGCTTGGAAGAGCCCACTAACCCTCCCCCTTCTTGGATTCAAGTGAATTTCTCTCTCATGTGAGCACATTGTGTTAATCCACAAGATTCAAATTAGCATTTGGCATATGTGATGCCTGTTCTTCCATTCCTGTGATACTTTACTCAGGAGAGTGTTCTCCAAATACATTCAAGTTGTAACAACGGGTACAAAATCACCTTTTTATGGCTAAGTAGTATGCCACAGTTTATTAATTCATTCGTGTGTCAAAGGGTGGCTGTTTCCTCAACTGGTAAGCTGTTTTAAAGATTTTTATTTGACAAGAAGAAGCCAGAATTGTTAACCTAAGTTTACATTTTAAATGAAGAATCCACAATAATGGTTTAACAATTATCACCACACATGTAGACACAAATTTTGCAATCAAGCAGTAGAAAGAAATGAATGAAGATGATCTGTCCTACAGAAGCAAGAAAAGAAGAAAGCTAAGTAAGAAACAAATATTATGAGGAAAAAAAAGCACAATTTAGAATATTTAAAGGTAATTCCAAAGATATCAATTATCGTATCAATTATAACTTTTAAAAGTACCACAGTAAATAAAACCTTTTAGATTAAAATTAAGTACCTACATATCAACCATTAGAAATGTATCTAAAACATGACAATAAAAACGTTAAGCTTTAATTAAATTAAGATACTTTAAAAAAATTTTAACAAATGCTAATTCTAAAGATCTAATATCTACAATATTATTAAACAAAAAGATTTCAATGTAAAACATATCTTCATGAAAGACATCAATACAATATTATAAGAAGGACAAATCACCAGAAAGATACAAATGTTCTAAACTTTCACTCTTATAACAATTCAAAATATTAGGTTTGATTTAGTATTAGATTGAACCATATAAAATTATCATTTTTTAGATTAAGATGATGAACCACTGACAATTTCATACAATTTAGGTCATATATGAATCAAATTCTAACAAAATTACTAAAAATGGATAAATATATAGTAGTATAAGATCTGAAACAAACTTTTAAAATTTTCTCTATCCATGTACATGTGTTTATTTGGTTTCCACCTTTTGCCTTCACAGAATTAAAAAGGCTTAAAATTTAATAACGACAACAATGTTTAAGATAGGACTAGAAACAAAAACCTCATAAAGAAAGAATGAAGATAAATACATTCGGAAAAGAAATCAGATGATGGCTGCAACAAAATATTGAGCAATAATAATAATAATGCAAAAAAAGGAACATTCACATTGTCAGATAAAAGTATGTCTATCATAGAATGCGTTGACTCTCAGTATAGAGTCATCAGTTAACTTTTTTTTCCCAAAGTCTCAAAAAATAGACAACTAATATTTATAAATGAAACAAACTTTTTATACCAGGCAAAAGATTATGTTAAAGAGCTGAACACACACACATGGAACGCATGTGCTAGATTGCCCAAGTCCTTGGTCAAGAAACAGCAAAGATGTATGTACGTAATGGAGATCACAATTAAATAAAACTGAAATGAGAACATCCTCTTCTCCTCCTTTCTTTCCAAATGTATTTGGAAGTTTTAACATATCCTTAACTATTCCTGGATCCAGGAAGAAAGTATAATGGAAATCACAAAAGATTAGAACTGAAAACTTTAACGGGAAGAACCCATACCTACCTGCTTTCTATTTACTGATTCTTTTTTTTCTTGTCAAGAACTGTTGATGCCCATCATATACCTCCAAAAGATAATGGATAAATTCCCCATAGGTATCTTCATTGCCTACCTAGTTGCTATTGATTCTAGACCTCTGCTGTCCAGGATGGTAGCCTCAAGCCAAACATGGCAACTGAATACCGGAAATGTAGCTAGTTTGAATTGAGCTGTAATCATTCAAAATAACTATAAACCATACATTAGATTTTTGTAAACTATAAATCATTCATTAGATTTTAAAGTCTCTATGTGAAAAAAAAAGCATGGAGAATATCTCATTAATAACTTTTTGTATATATTGCATACCGAGATGATGACAGTCGGGAATTTGTTAGGTTAAATAAAATATATTACTAAAAATAATTTCAGTTTTGCCCATGGGTTCTTTTTTATCTTTGTTTAATGTGGAAGGTAAAATACAGAGAGTAAAAACATGTATACACATTTAAGATCTATGTATTTCTTTTCAAAGTTGAATTGAGGGTAAGCAGTACGTAGGTTAAGTGGACCCAGACATGCTATGCACATCCAATTTATCTGCACTTCATACACATTTTAGCAATGACTGATTTTACCTCCAATAAGATTGCTTAAAATTTGTATACATTTCTTTGGCATCCCCAGTATATAAAATCACATATGTGATTTGTATTATATTTCTCCCAGAAAATGCTGCTCTGCTCTAGACTGTTCTCTGACAGGTTAGGGAGCTGGTCCAGAAAATGCTGCTCTGCTCTAGACTGTTCTCTGACAAGTTAGAGAGCTGGTCCATGGTAGAGAACCTCACCAAGGTGATGAGAGATTTGGGGTCAAGAGAGGTCTGGCAGGGAAACTGCGTCCTTGCATTCTTGCTTTTTTTAAAGACAGAGTGACCAGGGCAGGTTTGGGTTTTTGTCATGTAAGGGTGCTCAACTGCAGTAGAAAGAATTCCTGCCATAACTATGCTCGTTGTGGTCCCTTGGACTTTTGTAGCCCCTGACACACTGCAGTGACCAAAGGAACCCTAAGAAGAGTGTTCTTCATCTGGTCTACTGCCCACCTTCCCCTCTTTCATTCATCTTTTCAAGTTACAATGCTTGGGTTAGGTGCAGATTTAATCCATCCTTTCTTACTTATCATGCGGTTTTCTCAAAGAAATATTAAGATGATATTTAGAATCTTCTTTTGCTCCAATCCCATCTGCATGACACATAACAAGAATAACTCTGTTTCTTGGATGTAAAGGACTCTGCCTCCTAATTTCCAGACTGATCCCATCTAACAATTATTAAAATTCTTATTAGCATCTAACTACCAACTACCAGTCAAAAAAATGATGGGGATAGACCAATAACCTTGCTGAAATATGACTCCTCGGTTCAAATTAGTTTAAGGGTGTGGACCATTTTACTCTCCCAGAGGACAGGTGCCCATGTCTGAAGACATATTTGATTATCATACTCTGGAGAGGAGGTGCTACTTGCATGTAGGTGGCCACAGTCAGGGATGATACCAAACATCATATGGTGCACAAAACATCTGCCCACAGGAAAAATTACCCAGTCCCAAATGTGAATAGCTCATATTGAGAAATCTGACTGTAAGATAGTTAAACACAGATTACATGGTAGCTTTATAAATATAAATATATAGAAAATTACTTTAACAAAGATTTATATTGAATGAGTAAGCATTAAAATGCAAATGTTTTAAAAGCACATCTCAATTAATTTTCACAAAATGAGCATATCTGTGTAACACATGAGCCAGCTCAGGAAAAAGAGCACCGCGCATCACAAATACCCAAGAAGCCCTCCCCTGACCCAGTCTGGGCATCTTTCTTACTGTAAGTAACTGCTATCCCGATGACTCATACCAGAGATTAGGTTTCCCTGTTTCTGAACTTTCTAGAAACTGAATCCTAGAATGCACTGCTACCGTGTCTGCTTCTCTAACTGGGCTTCATGTGTCTTCAGGTCACCAGTGTTGCGATAGAGCAGCAGTTCTGTCATTCCTATTGCTGTATAGTCCTCCCGTGTGTGAGTATTGCACAGATTACTTATTTATTCAGCTATTGAAGCTCATTAGAATGGTTTTTGATTTTTGGCTATTAAAAATGGTGCTGTTCTGACATTTTTATGCATGTAATTTTGTGACACATGTACACCTTTGGGGGGATATATTCCTAGGTATAGAATCACTGGGCAGAGAGTATACAGACATCCAGCTTTAGTAGATACTTCCTTAAATTACCTTATACTCCCACTAGTAGTATACGAGAACGGATTTGTTTTTAAAGAGCCAGTCCAGGTGTTTTATGTACATATGTATTTCCCAAACTTAAAATCCACATCTTAAACACCGTGTCGTTTAGAAAGAAGAAAGGCCATAGGCTCAGGCTCATAGCTTCTCAGTCATTAAGTGGCTAAAATCTGTTCTAATGAATAACTGTGCTGACCTTATGGATCCCCAGTAAATAGCATCAGATGTGGAAGTTTATGTCTATAAAGCATTTGGAAGAAGTAGTTCTTTGAAACTATTGGTTTAGTCTTATTGCTTTTTTGCAGCCAATTTAGATGAGGATAACCAAGCCCTGCAATCCTGTTGTGGTAAAAGTAACTGTAAGATTTGGATATGTTTGCTTTCTGGAAATGTCACCCAAATGTCTTGCCTCTGACACTGATGCTCTTCTCACTGTACTGGGCTATTTCACCGTGCAGAGCACTTTCTTCTGCACGTCTCTCTTACCCTACATTTGAATCCCTCACACCACCACATATTTGTACGTTGAAAAGTCTCTTGAATTCCTAAGATAAGAAAACCTCGTAAAAATAAAGGTACTATTAGCACAATAGCGGTATTGATATTATTTTGACTCCTGCCACTATTCTTGATATTGTACTCCCTTTGTTAAATTTTTAACACTGGAAGTTTTCCAGTTGCATGTGAATTAGCATCACAATTTTATAAACATGTTTCTATTTATTGAATCCCAGGTCAAAGTAATTATACAACAAAGAACAACAGTTTTCATACCAGACTGCTTGCATGCATGTAAATTGAGACTCTTGCCAAGGAGGTAATGAATACAATCTCAGGTTTCATGAGATGAATCAAAAAATGGAAAAACTAATAACAGAGTTCTCATAGCCCAGATAACCTAAGTCGAGGTATTTTTCTTCTTCCCCACAAAACTGGCTGTTTATAACAAATTCAGACATGAAGTATTAAATGGCACGAGAATAAATATGTAGGAAAACTCTAAGACTCTGTTTCCCTTGCACAAGACAAAGTGAATTTTCATTTTTTTAAGTAACCTATGGTTTACATCAAACTTCATATTCCTGGAGCAACAATTACACACTGAAGCTATATAGCATTGTGGTCAGAAGTACCACTGAGTCTAACTACCTCATTCAAATTTTGATTCTCAAACTCAATAATTTTGTGACCCTCAGCAAGTTACTTAACCTGTAATTCAATTTCAAGACCTGAAACCTCAATTTCCTACACAGCAGAATGGAGGAGAGTGATAGCAACTATATCATGAGCCTGCAAAACCGCAAAGACATGGCCCATCACGCGGGGTGAGCTCAGTACCTAGGACACAGTAAGAGCCCCACTGATGGCAGCTGCTATGAGGTGACAGCAATGAGGACAGCAGCCAGGGCACAGGCATTACCTGTTCACATTTCCCCCAAGATAGTCTGCCACAAAGCCTTCTACAGAAAGTAACTGAAGTGGAATAGCAGCTAAAACATTAAGCCAGCTTAGCCACTTTTTACATTGGGGACCTATGAAAAGTTATGATGATATCCAGTCTCGTAAGGCAATTGGGGAAGATTGGTGATGAGACAAACTCTGGAGCCAAATTGTTGAAGTTAAATTTCTGTTCTGCTGCTTTTACCCTCTGTCTGGGTGAGTCATTCAATCTCTTTGGCCTACACAATGGGCCTGGTGTCTCAGGTGTGTGTGCATTTAGTACAGATGTCATGGGATTGTTTGGAAGACTAAGCCATCCATTCACGTTATGGGGTACCTGGAACCAGGCATGGTAATGGGCAGATGCTTGGGCCCAAGGTATTAGAAGCACTGCTAGGAGTAAGAGAATCTGAGGAAAGGTTATGTCAAAACTACATATGTCAAAACAGAAATAGATTTTCTGTTTTCCTAGAAGTCGGGACTTGAACACCATTTTGATGCAGTCTACTTCTAAATTGTGAGGCCAGTCGTTGCACGGCCCTTTCAGTTACGCAAACCTAAATCACAGGTCATCATTTAAAAAGGAGGTGTTTGAAAAGCTGTAGCTATCAGGACCCTAACAGTTGTAAGTGATCATAGAAAAGGTCATCTGGGTAGTAAGCAGAATAGTATTTCTGTAGGCAGCTTCTTCTGCAAAATAAAAGTTTCTTTAAAATGTATGGACTTCGATGCTTTCAAATGGCTGCTTCTCACTAGTGTCTTATATTTAGTAGATTCTTGGATGTGGTCAGGCTCAGAGACCTGATACTTGGGAAGAGACATGCAGGAATTCCTGTAGAAAGGACCATTAAACAGCCCTCTATGTGGTAATTCACAGAAGCTGTGAAACTTTCAAAATTAAAGGAGAATCAATTCTTCTTAGTAATTTGGAAGCAAGGGATATTTAGAAATCAGCTTGCCCTGTTTCCTTAGCCTTCCACTGGCTCTGCCATCTGTCTGCTCATCACTTATAAAGAAGTGCAGTGATGTTGGACCCTGATTACCCTTGAAACTGTTGGGTAAAAGTCTGTCGATAGGGGCGTGATGCTTGCCAGTATCGGTGATCCTGGGCCAAAGAAGATTGTGAGACAGGAATAAATCTTTGTCTAGACATGAGATTGAGATACCTCTAACTCCTTGGGATTTATTTGCTTGAGTCTTGTCTCTGAGGAGTTTAGGCAAATGTGAAGATGCTTAAAGAGAAAACTCACCTCCTTTACAGATTGAGACAACCAAGGGCTGGTGCTGTGGCCTCTCAGACCTCTGCATGTCCTTCTCTTCCCGTCTTTCTGGACCTTTAGGTAGGCCTCATGGAAAGTACAAGCTGTCTCTTGTGCTTAAGTGAAGAAGTAACAGAAGGCTTGTCTAGGAGCACAGGTGAGGAGGGTATGGCCATACAGCCTAAGGCTAAGGGAGCTTTTGAGGGGATGCCATCTCTGGGGTAAAAGTGATATAAACAAGGTGGCACCAAGATCAGCCACCTTGTCCCTGGACCTATTGCTATTGCGGGGATGGAGGAATTCACAGGGGGAAGACACTGTCACCACCATCCCCTCACGTGGACTTCTGGAAAGTCAATTCCTCCGGTGCATCCCTGATTGGTCTGTTTTCAAAACCTGCTCCGGATTGGTCTGTTTTCAGGCCCTGAAAGCTCATTGGTTACCTGCCAATATATAAGCCTCTAAGCAGCGAACTGGAGAGAAAGCAGGAGAGCAAGGAGGTTTGGCTCTTTGTAAGAGCTGCTAACACTTGTATTACTGCTGATCCTGCTCTGCAAGGTTTGGCTCTTTGTGAGAGCTGTAACACTTGTTGAATAAAACCTAATAAAACCTAACCTACTGCTGATCCTGTGGTCCATTGCTTCATTCTTCAACTGCCCAGAACAAGAGCCTAGAAATCCAGTATCAAAATCTGGTATCAGAAGGACTGGTCTAACAGAGACCAGATGGGAAGGAAGGAGCTGTCTGGCACCCTGAGGGCAGAGAAGAGGGGCTCAGCCTGGAACACACTGGGAGTTATGAGATTGGGAAGGGATGTTAAAGGGGGTGTAGGCTCCAGCTCCTCCATAGGTGGTAGGTCTTAAGAAGACTTCAGTTTTCTTCTACTCTAATATTAGAAGTTGAACCTTCCTGGGCATTTGGATTATGTTTATTTTTACATTGCATAGCAAAGGGTAAAAGCAATCACAGCAAAAAGACAAAAACATAAAGCAACTTACAGGGCTAAACAACAAAAAAGACTGGTTGACTGAAGGACTATTAGATAATGTCTCTGCCTCTCAAATCATCACTACCCTACCTACAGGACTTAGTCATTTAGAGCAAATGCCCTCCTACCATGTGACGTGATCAGTTTCAAACTTGCAGTTGACTAAGGTGTCAAATAGCTCCCAACAGCCAGGGAGATCCAGAGTTCTGAGGTTCCAAAGTACATTGTTCTGAATGTTTATTGCTGAAAGTTTTTGTGAATGAAGAAGTTGCAACCACGTCTCTGGAATTCTAAAAGGACTGACACCTAAATAGGCATTTTTAAAAATATTTCAGACTGTTATGTGTGGTACACATGTTTTGGCTACATGAATTGCTTTTGTATGGTTTGAGTCAAAGTGATGTGTACTCATCACCCAAATAGTGTGCATTGTACCTGTTAGGTGTGAGTTTACCCGTCTCCTGCTTCCCCACACACACCTGCTTGACTTGTGTTGAGTTTTACTTCTGTCTGTGCACATGAGTATTGACCAATTAGTTCTAATTCATGTAATACATCACTTAGGATTGTTCTTTTTGTGAATGAGCATTTTTTATACTTCTCATTTTTTTCCATTTATATCCTCTTTCATTTTTTACTTGCACTTTCTTTTAAGTAATTTTTTTTACCATCTTTAATTTAAATGTTACATTCTGGAGATGAAGATACCCAAGGGGAAAAAGTCTCATATGTGAAATCCTTTCCTGAGTATTTTGATGCCCACTGCTATTACTCAAAGCACTTTTCCCGGGTGGCATCTTTTCCAATACTCTTTCTGGCCCCTCTGCATCTGTCTCTTCTGTACTCTCCGTGTCCCCACCAGCAACGCCCACGTGCACGCCTCATATCCTTTGCTGTGCTTTCTTTTTGATCTTTGGGGGCTTTTATATTAAGCTGAAATCACAGAAAATAGTTTTCTTTTTATTAATGAGCTGACATCAAAATTTGGGTTGGGAGGTAAAGTGTCAAACTACTGGTTAAAATGAAAACCAGTACTTCCATAAAATTTCCTGACACATGTGCTCCCCTGTGTCCCATTTTTCTGCCTAAATGTTTATAAATTGAGGAAAATAGTAGCATAAACATCCGCTTTAAAAATATTACTACGTATATCAACAGAGAAATTTCCTCACCCCATGGCTCTGTGGAGGCATGGAAACAGAAACTTAGCAAGTGGTAGAACAGAAAGCATCTGGTTTTCTAGAGATGTTTGAGCTGTATTTGCAGCTAATTAACATGAAGTCTTTGGTGGGCATGACTCTTTTTTCAAATGCAGCTTGTTTTATCACTTAATATGCGTAATAAATACACGACAGTATAGAAATAGACTCTCTGGAGAGCAGCAGGAAAATTAAACCAGCAATTTAAGCAATCCAGGTTTGCCATGGAGTCTGTCCCCTTTAGCAGCCAGGGTTCAGTAAGCATGGAGGCTGACACACTAAACTAAAGTAATAACACGGTCACTCCCGTGGAGCAAATAGGTCAGGACTGCTGGCTGGATCTTCCAAGACCTGCGTACACCCCCGTTTCAGGCACACCATCTTCCGCTGTCTCGCCTCTTGCCTCAGGCCCTAACACCTGTCCTCAGCCTCTAAGTTTCTTCCGTAACATTAACCTCCCTTGTTCTCATTTTGTTGCATAGGAAGAGTGACAAAGCTTCGTGTTTCCTTCTGTTTCCTGGCCCTTTTCTGAACCATCCCTGTGTTTTTCTAGGGCATTGAAGGGCCACTCTGGAGGTAAAGCAGATAGTTTTAATTAGGTTTGATTGCTTTTTAAATAAATCCTGGAGGATTGGGGAAAGTAATAGGTGAAAGAAGAGCAAGCTTTTTTTAGATCTGAATCTTTGGAACAGTGTGGCTACTTACACTAAATACAAAAGGCTGACTTTCTACATTCCCCTCTCTCATGTAGAGTAGGAGGCTGCCTTCCTGTGAAACCCACCGCCCTCCCACTCTTCACTCCATACAATTCTGTTTTCTCTTTTAGGCCAAAATAGAATACAGTGACCACCTTGAGGGAAACTGTAGCTGAGACAGACAGGCTCTGGATTTAGAAGTCAATTACAATATAAATGTATGATTTATTTATGTTTACTTGTTTTTTCTTTAGCACAATCTGAACACTCTTGCACTGTGCCATTGATCAGCAGATGAAGAGGAGATAGTGAGATCATTTACAGCTGAACAAAGAGAAGCAAGCAAGGATATAAATGTTCTTGGTTGGTGAAAATTCTAGTTTACATAATAGGTTTAGAAAATTTTCCTTTTGCTTAATGGGTTGGCTTTAAGTACAATTGGCTAAACTTTATATGGCTCACTGGGTTCTACGTTTATAAATATGAAAAGGTTGGGATATATACAATTAGCAGCAAAGTTCTCCATTTAAGTAGATTTATCAGTCAAAATTATTAATTGTCTTTAGCTATAAAACAAGTCAGAGTATTTGGAGCAGATATCATCTTCATCTTTGGCTTTATTATACTATCTCTTGCATTCCAGTCATGCTAATGGCCCTGATGAAAGAGGCTGAAGAGTGAATGCATTCTAGGCACTAACAACTTCACTTGGAAACATGGACTTCATTCCATCTCTTTTTCTTTGGTATGCAGGAAGGGGTAGGAGATGAAACTACCCAGGAATGTTCACAGAGGAGACCATGGCTTTCTGAATGTGAATATATCTCCTCGTCACCTTGACTTTGCTAACACTAATATTCCAGGTTTAAAAGAAATTAGGTCTATAGAGAAATCAAGCTTCTAGATATCACAGAATGAAATATTCAGTACTCCGCTTTTTTCCCCATATTCCCCAGACACTTCTCTGGGAATCTGTGAGAAAAGTATTAAAACTGCTGAAGATGTTAGGATCATTATTATTATTTAGAGCGATGGAGGCAATAGAATAAGCAAGAAATGATTTGGGGAAGAGACAGTGATATTGGTAACTGTTGGGGTTTGGGACTCATAAAGGATACATTTTCCTTGTGTGTTTAAGAACAAGTTGAAAAAAATGTGCATAGGTCAGAAGAATAAATATCAAAATGCAAACTTTATTGATGTTATAGTTGAATTAGAAAAGGCAGGTTGAAAATATGACCATAATTGAGCTTCCTTATAGCATGTTTCAGTCAGAATTCAATGACTCTTAAGTCACAGAACCACAGACAGCCCAAACCTCACCTCCAAAGTCGTAAGAGTGGATATTCCAAAAGAAGAGGCAAAAGCTCAAGGCCATAAGTCTGCATATCCTTTTCCTAATCCCATCAGTCAGATGAATAATATCTCTCCCTTTAGGATTACTAAGTGATCAGAATGGATAGAAGCAAGGGGGTTACTTTCCCTAAATTTTTAAGAATAGGAAATGTTTGTTTGATTGGCCTGGTTGGGCAATCCATAAAGGGATGGAAATGGTTCCCTTAGCAATGAGCATCTACAGAGCTATATGAATAGTATGGAAGAAGATTTCCAATGTTGGTGATGCTAAAAAAAAATTAATTTTTTATATAAATTAGCAAATAAAAATAATACTTTATTTGAAACTGACCTATATTTCAGCTAAACCTATAGGCTCCTCTGTGCTGGCCATTACAGTAAAGTTTCCCTAAGAGAAACAAACCAAAGAATTGTGTTTTAGACCAGTACACCTCCTTATACTTTTTCCTTTTCACTGAACTTCAAAACCAAGAAGGAAACTTGGCCTTGCTATTTCCTGTATCTCTTGGTCTGAAGCCAGTCCTAAGCAGTACTTTTTTGTCCCTTCTACTCATACTCCAGCTTAGTCTTCTAATTGAAAAAAATTACAGTCTACAGAAGAGCAGCAAGAACAACATAATAACCAACACCAGATAACTGCCATCTAGATTTCCACATTTGTGGAGCCCATATCACTAACCACTAGAATCATGACTGAATCATTTAACCAGATTAAACACTAGCAAAATTCACTAAAAATTGAATTAATAGACAAGAGAGGATTTGTGCAGCTCTGTCTTAAACTGGTGTTTGCATTTTGTTTTGTTTTGTTTGCAACAGTAGGATTTAGTAGAACATGCCTTAATATAGGTGCTGGGGCTTGCCTATGGTGCTCTTAATGTATAAAGCCCAGACATTCTGCCAATTCTTCTTAAGCAGTGACATCCAGAAGTTAAGAGCCAGGTGGATGTTGTACACCAGTTCATTCATCTGTAATCTTCACATGACCAACAGCCATGGGCAGACACAGAACTTTCTTCATCTGGAACTCGATTGTGAACTTCACTTCATCAACTTTGGCCACCCTGTTTTCACTGAGTATCAGCAGGGAGGAAAGTTGCCAGCCTTATTTAGACCAGGGCCAAGAATTCATGGGACCTGTTTATAAGAGACCCTGAGGACAAAAAGACATCATAATTCTTGGCCAGCTCCTTGAACAACTTCTTATTTTTGTTGGGTTTCTTCAGCACCTGGATGTATATGTTGGGTATGTCCATAGCCTTGACCTTGTCACAGTACAGCTGGCCCCCCAGGACATGCATAGAGAACTTGGTGCAAAGGGTGGAAGATCATAGTTCTTCAAGATGATCCATAGCTCCACCATTTCCAAAAACTTCAGCTTGAGATGGTTCCCAGGCAGGACTTTCCAGGCTGCCTTGTACAACGTATTGCAAGAGATTTGGCTGCTCACTGTTGCTTGTGCCGTGACAACCAGAAAAGAGCTGAAATTTTTAGATAAATGAAGAACAGAAGCTATTCTGAAAATTGGACATTGAGCACAGTGGGATGATCATGTAGATATAAGCAATGGAAAGATTTGGGTTGGGAAAATAAATTTGGGGCCAGATTATGAATATCTGAAAGTCAAGATAGGAAAAGGGGAACCGCTGTTTTGTTCCCATGAGGAGAAGTAATGGTTAAGTATGTGCATTGATCATCACTTAACTCCTCCTTGTCTTTAAGAATTTCTAAGGAATCTCACCATTCTGAGGAAACATAACACTTCTCTTATTCAATTTGAAGAGTTCAAGACTTACCCAATGCTTCTGAAAATCAATACCCTGAAGAATTCTTGAAATGTCAGTATGCTAAATGGCCCTTTGAAAAATCAGCAAAACTATAAAAGAAGCAGAATGTATTTTGATGATTTCCCCACTCACTTTAGTGCCTTTTCTTTGCCTTACTCGGGCTGAAGCACCCAGGCTTGTTATCATAGAGAAATCCCTATCAGGACAGCCTTCCAGAACTGCACTTCATCCCCCAGAATGTTTACTTCCCTCCAAGCGATAATTTCTCTGATTTGTACACTGTTTTCTTAGGGCTTTCTTAAGTCACATCACCCAAACTAGCTAACCTGAAGAATTTCAGAAGTAGGCTATGAAAAGGTAATGCATTATAGGGTTGATAGATTTGGGAGGTAACAAATAAGCTAAAGACATGCATTGTTCAAATCTTACCACATATGTAGCTGAAAATTGAACGTATGTACTTGTGTTCATTCCTAAGCATGGCTACTGATTTTAATAAATGGGTAAGCAAAAAGTATACTGAGCTGTAACACAGAATCACTGAAGGTTTCAGAGTTACTGCATTCGAGAGTCATGGATTCATGGTCACTGAGCAGAGTAGCTGGGAAAGGAAGCCTCCTTTAGCATCTACGTCTGAGAGTCTTACTGCCTGTACCTCCCATCCTTGACAGGAAGAACTGAGATGAATACTGGAACAGGAACGTGCTGCCCATGTGCGTGTGTGATATGCCACTAACATTTCAAACATGATGCAAATACATGACGTGCCTGTCATTTTAACCTTGTAAATCCCTGTGGTTCCCAGTGTGGTGAGTTGTAAACAGTAATGTTTCCTAGTTAGTAGTATCCTCTGCTATTTCAAGGTCAGAGGGAAAACTCAAATGTTTATTTTTCAATATTAGGTTGAGCCAATCACATGCAAATATCTAAATGGTAATGCTTTCTCTACGCCAAAACATTTGCATTCTTTTGTAGTTACTCTGTGAGATATTTTAAAAATATACTCATTTTGTTCAAAAAATAACCCAAGGCAATGTGAATGATTTCTGCTTTCAGAACTGAAAGCTCTCCTTATTACTTAAAAGATGATGGCATATAAGAATCCTTAATGTTGAATCAAGCATGGCAAGGATGAATAACCTAGAATTTTTCCTTGCTGAAGGATTTTAATCAAATACCAGGCACTATTGAGGTCAGAGCAATGATATCAAAGTAACACAATTACTACATAACTATATCATCCTGCCTTATTTTTTTTAGTTTTGATTATTCTTTCTTTACTGAAATACTGCAAGTGGTTCTTTCTAGGCTTGTGATTTAATGGTCATTAAGAAGTTTATCTTAATACTAGATTTCAAGAAAAATAAAATGTCATAAACATCAGTTGGTAGGGATACTATTCTAATTTTATCTGTGAAATAGTATCTATAACTAGATAGGCCGTAATGAAGAAACCATGTTTTTTCCCACTCTCATGAATAACTATTTTTATAGCAATTTTAGGTTCATAGCAAAATCACGGTGGAAAATACTGAAAGTTCCTACATACAACCTGTCCCCACACACCAAAAAACTACTCCAGTATCAATCTCATTCACAAGAGTGGTACATTTGTTATTATCAGTGGACTCACTGATAGATTGTTATCATTCAAAGTCCATAATTTACACCATTTACTCTTAGTATTGTACATTTTTTTTGAAGTGTGAAAAAACTCAGGTGTCAAAATGAAAGTGTCCATGAAAGTCCTTTGTTCATTTTTTAATTGGATTGTTTTGTTTTCTTTTTGTTGAGATTTTGTTATCCAACAAATTGCCTCAATTTTTGTCTGAGAGAATCTTCATTTCTTCTTCATTTTTGAAAAATGATTTTGCAGGGTACATAATTCTTGCTTGGTATTTTATTCCTGTCAACATTTTAAATATTTTATTCCATTCTCTTCTTGGTCGCATGGCTTCAGAGGAGAAGTTGGAACTAATTCTTATTTATTTTCCCCCTTTTAAGTAATGTGATTCATTCTCTTTCTTTCCATGCCTAGGTGTAGTTGCTTCTTCCTGGAATTTACTCTATTTTTTGTTCTCTGAGCTTCCTGAACCTGGGCTTTTGGGTCTGATGTTAAATCCTCAGCTTGTTTTGCTTCTTCCTCTCTTCTTTTCTGGTATTCCCATTATGTGTATGTTATACCTTCTGTAGCTATCCCTAATTCTTGGATATCCTGTTGTGTGATTTTGTCTTGTTTTATTATTTTATCTTATTTTATTTCATAGTTTTAGCTTACAAAGCTCACAAAAGCATGAGGCTGCCTGGTGACTGAATCCCCCTGGAGGTTTCTCCTCTCCCTGGAGCTTTTAACTCTTGGTGTTTTCTCTCTGAGTCTCTATTTGTCAAATAGAGTTCAGGTTTTCCTACTCAAGCACTAGATCCTGCTAAGACTTCTGCTCACGGGTATCTGTTCTAGTAACTTGTGATTCTCCACATCTGTCTGTTTTTCTGTCCAATTTTTGGGCCAGCAGTTTGCCCTTTGATCTCATTTCTCTGATAAATCCAAGAAAAGTTTTGATGTCTTAGTTTGTTTGGGTTTTTTCTTGTTAAAATGGGGTGACAACTTCTAATCTTCTTAAATGCCGACTGGAAGCCAGAAGCCAAATCATAATTTGCTAATATTTAATACTACTTCTTACATTGTTTCAAGAATCTACAATATCATCTATCAAAACTTGAATGGACAGATAGAGAACTCTGAAATATTTTTAGAAGAAATGCATCCAGTTGAACAAATGAGTAAAAAGAAAATGCATTGCTATTATTTCCCTTTCCTTTATTTATTCAAACATTGAAGACCCACAGATGAAAACTAAGCAGGATGAAAGTCACCTAGGATGTCTATAGCTAAGAAAAGCAAAACTCCAGGGACAGAGAGAGACAGAAAGAGGTGTTCTCTGTCTGATATACACATTGAAGATTATAAGTTGCATAAAAATGGATAAACAAAATATAGATCTCAAGCAAGACAAATCAGTTATGCTTATTTGGGTAAGGTATTACTTTTGGCTTATCTTGAAGAGAGCAGGTGAAATAACTAAAGACAAGAGAGCTTCAGTTCTTATTGATACCCAAGACCCTACTTTCAAATTGGTCTTCCTCCTAGACATTCTAGGTTTCCAAGACAGTTATCCTGAACAAAGAGTTTATCTGAAGAGCTCTGTTTTGAGAATCACATTCATAAGAGAACTTTTGTTAATAAGAGGTATTGTTTATAGCAAAATATCAAGATGTTGATTTTAAGGGGAATGAGACAGGTTCCACAATCTAAGTTGGCATAAATATTTTTCTCCACTAGTTAGAGAGAACTTATTTCTGACTCCTCAAATTGCCATTGAAAGAGTGGGTTTTTCTTATTTGTAAGGGGAAATTATGACAGGAAACTTATTACAGGTAGGAAGAGTGACTTCCCTGATAAGCATGTCCGGTAAAGAGATAAATACACTTAGATCAGCTCCCGCTGGGGTCTTTCCCTAACTCAAACTTATCCTTTCTGTATAAAGTAAACTTTCTCTAATTCTCAGACTCCTCTAGAAGAGACCTATGGTAGTACAGTGTTACTGTGATCAAATTATTTCATATATTTCCTGAGTTAAGTGACAGTAAACCAATTTGGCCATAATTCTAAAGATAAAATTTCTGTTTGTCTCTCTTAGTCTTACTCTGCTTCACACTCAGGCAGAAAAAATGGAATCAAAATTACATATTGCCTTTCCCAATACCAATAGTAATTTTTAACTGGAAAAAGTAATACGATAAAAAAATGAATTAAGTTGAAGTAATTGTTAGGACACTTCTCATTTCCAGATCTAATCTACTTTCCTAGAATAAAAGAATAAAAATTCTCTTTCTAGCCTTTTTAGAAAGATATTTATTCCATCTATAATCAAGCGAATGTGTTTATATGCAGGTGCGTGTTTGTGATTATTCTATATAAATTGTTTTTTGACTTTGTTTCACTTAAAAGTACATTTACACATCATTCAACATAGAACATTTGAAACTTATTTTATTCCTGTTAATGACAAAAATAGATTCAACTTTATATCTCTACCATTGTTTTTAACTAATGCACTATTAATTGACATATTAGTTGTTCCAGTTTTTTTGTTACCGAAACATTGCTTCACTAATACCCTTTGCATTTGCAGTCTATATTCCAGACATGGATATGCAGTATTGCACGGTATGTGCAAGTAACATTTGATACATCAACTTACATCTTTAAAGAGATCACCCCTACCAGCAGCATTTAAGAATGTCCATTTCTCTATAATTTTAACAATACCACATAATATCAAATATTATGATGCTTAAAATTTTGCTCTCTGAAAAGTAGATTCCTGAAGGGGCCTTTCTCAATGTTGATACAAACAGGACATAGTTTAGTTACTTTATTGTTCGGCATGAACCTCAAAAGGATGAGTTAATATGCCAGGTCCCTTTAACTCTTCAGGCAAGATTAGAGAAAAAGATACACGTGTGTGTATGTATGTGCGTGTGCATTTGTGTGTTTAAATTCTCTATTTTCCTTGACATACCTAAGCAGTAAAAGTCAAACATCCTTTCAGGTTCCTTTAAAAAGCACACAATTGGATACAAACATGATTCTAATTTCCAGTTTGAGCAGCTCCATTTGCAAAGAGCAAAACTAAGTATAACAGGTATGTAATTTCATGGTGCCTTATGTAAGTGGTCATATTCTGTGAGGAGAAAATGCCAGTGAGGCATAGCTAAAGGTCAGCCGTTCTAATGAACCGGTTTCTGACTCATTGTTTTGCCTTTACTTTCCTGTTGCCTTTTTCTGTAGGTTATCCTTTGATTAGCATAGAGATTGTCTAATAATTATTGTAGTTTTTCAAGTTCAAATGATTTCCTACCCAACGTGTTTCCTTGTCCAGGATTACAAGCAGGTAAGTTCTTACAAGCTCTTGGAATGAGAGAGACAGAGCGGGTGGGAAACGCCCTAAGCAGAAAGCTTAGGTCTATTTTGTTAAATTCTCTGTTGCAAGAATCCTGTGGAGGTGGGTAGGTTTTTCCAGTGGAAAAAAAATGTTTCCTGTGTTTCAGAATTGGATTTGCTGCTATATTTTCCTCATGTGACTGCATCTTATCAGTTATCTTTAACCACATTCCTTACTTCTCTATGCCTGAGTCTGTTGGTGATAGAACACGAATGTTATGTAAGCAAAATAATAGTTGACTTAATTTTTCCTAAATGGTGTCAGGAATGGCCCACTTTTACACATACTTCCTTCTCCCCTTCCTATTTTTGACTGCTGTGGGACCTCTACTCAGGTGATTTTTCAAAAAGACTATATTGTAGTGTCATATCATATTAAAATAACCTGAAATTCACGTTTTCCCAGCGGGACCACTGCAGAGTAGCAGAGTATCCTGTGTGTTTCTCCAAGCTCGTAACGAGGTGAACTTAGGTGAGTTGTGAGCCATCCATATGCTAGGTCTACGTCTGATTTTATTCACTCACCACAATCTCCCAATGAAGTAGACATTATTATTCAAGTTTTATGGGTTCAGAAATGAAATTATTGAGAGCAAGGATATCAGCTAATATCACCTGGCTAAAATCACCAAAGTCAAGCTTTGAGAGAAAACTTAAAGCTGTGTTTTTTCTGCCACTATCTTGCCTCAATGTGTTGATGGTTATACGTCCCTTAAGATAATGTACACAAAAGTATTGGCAACTTATCAAATACTTGCAAGTGGTATGTATCAATGTTCAGGGGTAGTTTTTCATATGTTTTGCATGATTTTATCTTTCCTTTAACATAGACGAAATGGAAGTGAAAATTAAATGAATTTAAAATGTGCTGGACCTATGAAAAGATATATAAATAATGTCTACCCATATGCCCACAGCTCAGCTTAAGAAGCGAAACATCTTAGTAATAGTTTAGTAATGGTCCTGTCTGACCTACCTGGTATAGGTTTCCCCGCCCTTTATCTTCCCTCCCACCACCTTCTTTCATCCCCCTAAAGAAGCAACCACCCTTCTGAATTTGAGATTTCTCATTCTCATTTATTTCTCCAATAATCTAAATAACACGTGGTAGAATTTCTGGTTTTTAAGTCTCTATATACATTTTATCACACTTTAATCATTCGCAACTTGCTGTTTCAACAACTTTATGTTTTTGGAGTCCTCTGTGCTGGTAAGTAAACTTGTAGACTTTTAAGTGAAAACATCTAAAATGCTCTTTTAAAATGTTGATAATAAAAATAATAATTTGATTCTCTGAGCAACAAACTGAAACTGAGTGCTTTGCATGTTAATTCATTTAAGCTTTATAATACGAGGGGACGCATATCATTATTTTAGTATTATTGCTGCAGCTCGGAGAGTTTATTACTCATACGAGATAACAGCCAGTAGCAGAGCTAGAATTTCAGCACAAGTATTTAAAATTCCAATTCTATGTTTCTTTTCTATTACTCTGCGCTGCCTACCTTTAGTGAATTCTAACTTTCATGAATTCCAACTTTCATCTCATTCAATTTTTTTCGAGGTCAGGGCTCCAACACCTGGCCAAGGGCAAGGCATAGGGCAAGAAACAGTGACCCCTGTGTACATCGAAGCTGTCTTGGTAATGCAGCCCCAGGTTTACCATCTCCCTACTGCCTCTCATTTACAGAGGCCATTACCCTCTGCTCTTACTGTGCTGTGTAGTGATATTTGGCATCACCTACGGCACCTGTTTCCTGAGACATCCTATCCAAGAAAAAAAATAACTACTCCATGAATCCATCCCCTAACTGAAGCCTAGGCCAATTCACCACCAATGCACAATGATTGAAAAGATGCCATAGAAAAATGTAATAGGCCTTCGCAAACCAGCCAATGGTCTAATTGTTAAGCAAAATTGCTGTGTCTTGCAATTACTACTATTACAAACTATCCATTAAAGAGCAGCCTCTGCTTCCCTCTTGACTCTTTCATTAGCACAATACTCCCACATTAGTTCCCAATTATAAACAAGCCCTATCCAGATTTACATTGCTCTCCAAATTACATACACAGACTGATTACTGTTTCTTAAAAGAGCAAAATCTATGTGAGCACTAAATACTCCTTTCCTTTCAGAGTGTTATGGTTTCGTAGTCACACACTTCTGAATACATGTGGCAACAGCCTTTTAACTCAGCCTGCAGAAGCCAGGCATTATCCTTGCAATGTAGTTCTTCTAAAGCAGAACCTAAAGGAACAGAATCTTAAGCAGTTTATTTTCTTGTCCATTGTAGAAACCTATACCTCTCTCTTTCTGTTCATTCCCTCTTCTCTTCCATCTTTCTTGTTTTCTCTACTTACCTTGGTGTTTCTATAATTCTCTCATTTTTAATAGTCTGGGTCCTCTCTGATTCTGACTGTTTTTATTTACCTCATTAGTATTTTCCAATATGTGCATTGTTTTGGCGTTCCAGCCAGTTTGATTCTCAGCATGTTGGTACTTTAGACTCTCCACCATTAGCCTCCCTACATTGACCACCGCCTTAAGTTGACCTAATTTTCATAGACCAGACATGCACCACAGGTAACCGAGTACAGTAGCCTAGTTCCTTGTTTTGACCAGTTTGTTACAGTCCCTTGGGTGGTCAACTGACAGAGGTTCTATTATTTGTCTTCTGTCTAATGATGGTTTATTCCTGTATCTCTGCGAAATTTTCTGTAAAATAGTCCCAAAAAGAGCTTGCAGGCTGGGCACGGTGGCTCATGACTGTAATCCTAGCACTCTGGGAGGCCGAGGCAGGTGGATTGCTTAAGTTCACGAGTTCAAGACCAGCCTTTTAGTAGAGACCCTGTTTCTACTAAAAATAGAAAAACTGAGGCAAGAGGATTTCTTGAGCCCGAGTTGGAGATTGCTGTGAGTTATGATGCCACAGCCCTCTACCCAGGGCAACAGCTTGAGACTCTGTCTCAAATTAAATAAATAAGTAAATAAGCTTGCAACTGGTGAATCTGAGCTTAATCTAGAAGACAAAGTTTGTCACTTTGGTTCTCTATATCACCTTGTATTTTCCCAGAATACTGGCTCTTCTCAGATTCCATGTAAAAGGCACTCTGCTTGAGAATTATTCGGAATAGTCAAACATTCAGTTTTCTGTTGAGATTCTTTCATTTGTTTATTTAATAGAGGAATAATTCTGAGATTGGAAATGGCAAACACAGAAAGAACTAAATCAGTTCTTCCTAGAAGGAGGGCTAATATTGTGTTTTGTACAACAGGCCCTGTTCTTTTCTCTTAAAACCCATTTACTTCTTCAACGACTGTGACTGACCATTTACCACCCCAGGGAAGTGTTTTCACTTCAAGCTGAGGCACATTTATGGTTTCAGCCCTCCACCTAAGACCCTTTCAACATTTTCTACCATTCTCTTGGGTACGACCCCGTATGCCCAAAACAGAGTTTTTCTAACATGTAATCATTCCTAATTTTTCATCTGACATTGTTATTCATTTGGTATGCTTTTCAATTTTAATCCAAATATTTTACTCATTTTTTTACCCTCAAATTACAAGGCAGCCATTCTTATTTATTTAAATGAAACTAAAGTTTAAACCTGTAAACAATATTGACATGATTTACTTTAGAATATTTCAATGTTTCCCATGGCAGTCAGCATGTGACCTACACTCTCTATCTTGGTTTATACATTTCTGCCTGAGATGTTCCATGCCTTCCTCTCCCTCCGCACTCTGAAGCATTCTCCTCACTCACTTTTAACATGGCACAACCACAGTGTCATTCTGTAAAGTCCTGAGACTCACCAGGTTCATTCCTGTCCTAAGGAACTGCTATTCCCACTTGGTATGTCCTCTGTGTGGACGGTTCCTGGCCTCAGGACTCAGAAGGGGTTGACTTTTTTTTTTTTTACCTCTCTTACTATAGCTTAAATCTCAGCCATCCCTTTCCACATCTTCCTTGGCATAGAATACATTCTTAGTAAACACTTGTTAAATCTGCCAGCTAAAAATTACCAACATGTTCAATTTTTAAATAGTATATATTCTATTCCTATTGGTGTGGGTTATGTCACCTAAGGTGTGATTTGGAGAGAAAAATACTTGTCTAAAAATATCTGGTGGGAGGAAGAAGTAAGGCCATTGAGGTGGCCTGTGCTCTCTGGGTATCACCCCCATGCTCCACCAGATCCTTCACTTCCTCTGTTGCTCTTTTATGGGAGTCTGTAGTCTCATGCATGGTATTAAAGTTTGAGAAAGAGAATCGTAGTGTCAGAATCTCTTTTAAAACAGTACTAGTATCTAATTGATCATGGTTAGCTCAGGAAAAGGTAATAAAGCTTTGATAATGTAGAGATATCAATCACAGATCAGATTATTGAGTAACGATGGGGTTAGTCCCCATAAACCCATTGCCAGTTGAAATGCCATAAGTCAAAAATGCATGAGTACACCTAACATACCAAACATCCTAGCTTAGTCTAGCCTACCTTAAAAGTGCTCAGAACACATACCTTAGCCTACCATTAGGAAAAATCGGGCAACACGAGATTCTGTAGAGTGTTAGTTTTTTACCCTCAGGATCATGTGGCTGAATAGGAGGAGAGCTTGCTGTCAGGCCCAGCATCACGAGTGTATTTTGCCGCGTACTACGAGCCAGGAAAATGCCATAATTCAGAATTGAAAGCGTGGTTTCTTTTGGATGCATTATCACTTTCACACCATCATAACGCTGGAAAATCATTTCGAACCATAGTAAGTCAGTGATTGTATTTTTCCCTCTGTATTTTTCACAGTTATGTAACTTCTCTGTTACCCATCAACAAACAGAAAGCAGGAAATCACAGAGCGGACGAGGTAACTGTCATGAGGTCATCCTACCTTGTTTTCTGTTGCCCTGTATAGACTTATCAATCAGCTTTCTTCAAAATCGTACATTTTATATGCAAAACATATTTTCAGCTACTCGTAGGGCACCATGCCCACCAATACTGCCCAGAGGGTAGAAACAACTCACAGAAACATTTCCTTTTTCATTCTTTTCCTCATGGTTATCTACTGTCTTCTGCCCGTGCATAAGCCTGCCAAGTGGTGGTTCCAGATCTTGCCACTTCACACCCAGTTGTGGATATGAGAATAAAATGCATCAAGATGGTCACACATTGAGCACCAGATTTTAGGTACATTATCACTGACATAGTAATTTCTTTCATTGTCATGACATAATTCTTTTGATCCAGCTCAAAATAGAATTGGCCTTTTCTTTCCCGTTTCTTTGTCAACAACTATTTTTGCAAGGTTTTCATTACTTCTTAATTGTTCAAACTTCCTATTTCCATTTTTCTTGTTAAAGACTGATTTTACAAATGAGTTCATTATCTCTACCATTTTAGACTCATCATTAATTTCATGCTCTTCATTTATTAGTGGACCTATTTTCTCCCTGGTACTTCTTTTTTCTCTGCAGTACTTGTAAAAGGCCCTGGTTTTCTTTGACTCCCCTTTGCTAGCTTTAATTTGTTCTCCGTATGTTACCGGTGTCATTCCTGTGTTTAATTGATATATCCCCCCCTTTTATTCCAAGTAGCAGGTTTTCCTCCATTGACTTCAACATAAAATATTAAAAGACATTTATGTTTACACTTCATATTTGCACACCTCATTCTTTAAACACATTTTAAATCTGTTCTAGTCTACTTAAAACAGCAATGGAATAAGCACTGCCAGAAAGAGAATTGAGACCATTCCACATCTTATAAGCACATCACTGCATAGAGTACATTTCTTATCCTAAATTGGTGAAGAAATTTGTGATGATTTTATCTGTGAGAGTGAGACAGAGCATTATTCAACCATGTCCTCAGCCAGAGAACAGAGAAAATCTGAAGAGTAGAATTTTGATGGCTAAAGTTATGAACATTCAAGAAAAAAATTATAATAAATAAGGTAGAGGTATGTTGGGAGATAGCAAAGGACCAAGGCATCAGAGATGTGGTTCAAGACTTCAAAGATTTCTGAATAATTTCAATCAGATGGATCTTTTGCTCTTTCTTTGCTAGCGTCCCCTCATCTCCATTTTGACCTTCTCCTCTCTGTATTTCTTTGGAAATACAGGGGTGGGAGTTGGGAAAGAAATAGGGATGTATTTGCATGTAGAACACTTTGGCAGATCTAAGCAGCAAATAAACTGTAATCCCTGATTCCTACTGCGGTACAACAGAGCGTTGGATTAGGAAAGAGGCGGCCTGGGGTTTTATTGCAGGTTTCCCATTATTTGACTTCTTAGCAAATGAGCTTTCTCAGATGTAAAATGTGGGCGTTGAATCGGACGATAGTTAAGATTCTTTCTATCGCTAAGCATTCTGTATGATTCTTAAAATTTGGCAACTAGTAAGTCATTCACTCGAGGTTTATTTATGTATTCCAGTCATTACACTCCTAGTAATTACTTTAGACTCCTCCTTGGAACTCCACATGCCTGATTGTTCCACACAGCAAATATGTGTGCGAAACCACAGAAGCCAATCCTATACGTCACCTATGTTTGCCACCATTGCCCAGGGTTACTTTCTGACTAATCCCTGAATGATTTTGTTTATATTTCACTTGTACTTAGCTTTGAACTCTGGATGTTAACATCTTAACCTCGAACTGATCTTTAACCCATTCAGAGTTGGTGCTCATTAGGGTTCTGTATGGCACATGGCTTTAGAGGCTTTAGTGAACATCTGTGACTCTACCATAATCTGAGACAGGAGAGGGAACTCTCTGACAAGCTGTAGATCTAAACAATGCTGCCTCTGCTGCTTCAAACAAACTGGTCCCTGCCCTTCACTGACCTATGTAAGGTTCAGAGGTGCATCAAAAATTATTTATTATTAATACTTTTTTTTTTGAGACAGAGACTCACTTCATCACCCTTGGTAGAGTACCATGGCATTATAGCTCACAGCAACCTCAAACTTCGGCTTCAGCAATTCTCTTGCCTCAGCCTCCCAAGTAGCTGTAGTATAGGCTCCCACCACAACGCCCAGTTTTTTTTTTTTTTCTTTTGAGACAAGGTCTCACTCTGGCTCAGGCTGGTCTTGAACCTGTGAGCTCAGGCAATCCACCCACCCTGGCCTCCCAGAGTGCTAGGATTATAGGCACAAGCCACTATGCCCAGCCTATTAATAAGTATTTTGTCCTCAAAAAATATTTTTTCTGAGTCATAGCTTTGCCATTTGTAAAAAACTGCTAACCACCTTCATCAAAGCTGCTATGAATATCAAATGAAATAATTTCTGTAAAATTTCTTTCTAAAATATCTTAGGAATTCCTAAATGAATAATTACTTTCTTGACACCTGGGCCTTATTCTTTTTATCATTCTTGCTTTTGTTATTGTTGTCTGTTTACAAGTACGCTCCTACCTCTCCTCTTCGAAATTATTTTTTTTTCATGCTAATAGACTCCTACTCATCCCTCAGAACCCAGGGCAAATGTTCTTTCCCAGTGCAAAGAGCCCTGCCTCCTCTCCAAGCCAGAGACATCCACATTCCCCTTTATCCTTTCTTTGTACTTTATTCCCCCATCTACTTAGTTACAGCAGAAGCAGCCCCCTAGGAAATATACTTGGAGTACTTCATTCTGTATATGTGTGATTTCATCCTGAAATAACAATATCAAGTGAGAGGTAGCTTTATTTGGTCCCTTGTTTTTATATGAAACTGAGGCCAAATAACTTCTTAAAGATCACCCAATTAGAAAGGCCTAGGCTTAGACCAGAACCCATGCCTTAGTCTTCCCACTCCACCTGAGTATCTTCCAAAGTGTCCTCACAGAAGAATTGGTGGAACCAATTGGGACCAAGGAGCATAACTCTGCCCTTACTCAGAGCTTCATTCATTTCTTGCTACCCTGGGTTTGTAGTGCTGGGTTTTCCTGCCCTATATCTTTTAATATTCTACTTTTTATTCTCCTTGCTTTCTTGTACTGGGTAGTAATTTTTCATGAAATTCACAGGCTTTCTCAGTCACTGTGTTTGGAATGTCTCAGTGGTCAGAGTTCTTTTCTTTCATTTCCAAGAAGGTCTGCTTTCCTTGCAAAATCCTTTTCTTCATATCTGTGAATCTGGATGGGAGTGCTATCTGTCTAATTTAGTTCAGCACTGTGTGTGGGTATGTCTATGATCTCCATTAGAGTGGGAAGAGTTACAGATTCCTCTGGGGGGCTTGGCTGAGAGAAAGCAGCTCCCAGGTTAATGCTAATCTTGAAAAAGAAGCCCTCTGCACCAAAGTCCTAGATGCCATGATGCTTCCCATGGGGTCCTGCAGAATTCTAAATTACACTTATTTTACCTTTTACCCCTAACTATTAGCTATTTTATGTCTACTTGTTACAGAGAAAATGGCTTGAAAAAGGATAAAAATGTTTTCTGTTTCTTCAAAACCCCCTTACCCTGTTGAGAACTAAAATCTATATCACAGTCTCAGGCCAGTGGTTGGGAGTGGCAAAGACATGTCTTTTTTGTTCTTTGTGCCACAGGAGATGGTTCAAGGAAGTTGTTTGGGGAGGGGGAGGGTTCCTGAGATAGTCTTAGATGAAGATGGGATGAATTGGAGGTCACAAAATTGTCTTAGCTAAAGATGGGATTAATCATAAGCATCCCCTTTAAAAGCTCTTTACTTCTGCCCAGAAGCAGGATTCTCATACTTTGAGATGAGAGTCTGACAGCCTCATTATCTGCTGGCAAATTAATAAGCCTCTCTTACCTTGTCCTCAAACCACTTGTCTCATTCGTCTGATGCAACTTTGGGGACCAATGCTGAACCTTCAGTAACATACTGTGTGAAGGATCTACCTGCATATTAATACTTTATTTCCCACATTTTTAAACACTGAGATGCATCTCCACTTAATGCCAAATATCTACACCATTCAAGGCATCTTTGTGTGTTTCCCTAAGTGTTTTTCCTGTCTCCCAGGACTGGCTTATCAGGAGAGAACGAGTCCATTACTAATTTCTGAGAGTACTACATCTGAGTACAGTAAATCATGACCAATACATAACCCAGTTCACTTGTCGATATAAGGTATACTCTAAGGGGAAAGTAGCAGAATACTAGATTAATAAACTCGGAGAATTTATGAAATCCATATCTTTCAATATACACATAAACTTTATGGCCACACTGTATAGCATAATACAACCTCAATTTTGTTCATCTATAAGAATTTTTAGTAATCCTTGATGTTCACAATGATTCCATAATTTTCAGCCATCAAAGAAAAATGCACTTCTAATCATTATGATATTAAGGAAAGAGGGACCATGTATTTGAGAAAGATTTTTATTAGGAAGAATTGAAACAAAAAGAGGTGTCTTTATATTACAGAGTTCAATTAGCCAGAATATCCCATTCTTCAAGCATTTCCGTTGATCAAGGTTTTATTACACTTTTAGATAGTAAGTCTAATCAAGACTATCTGTGAAGTCAGTGTATATGACTTATGGAAGGTTTCAAATATGCTGTTGAAAACTTTTAGGCCAGGACTTTTAGGGAAAATCCTCTGGTCAAAGAGGTCATTTGCCTGAAGCATGTCGCATAGAATCTTTAAACAATTGTTACTACAATTTCATTTCCTTGTAAGACAGAAATGGCATAATGGCTACAATTGTGTGTGTCTAGATGTATATATATTAAGGCACAATAAAAAGCAGAAATATGTTGATACATACAAAGCATAGCTTGAGAAATGAAGGGGATTTCCTGGAATTAAGATAGCCTTGTTTACTGAATCCAATTGTTATTTAGACCCTTGAGCAAATTAGGCTGACAAGCAGTTTGGGGGTATTTTTGTTTCATGTTGTATCATCTATTACCTAAATGTATTTTTACCCAGTAAGAAATGGCAGAACCCAGAATTTATAACATAAACACTTCCAGAATCAGAAAAAATGGTGATTCTGATCATGGTTCTGAAAAGATAATAACATACTTACATATGTCTGTCCTTTCTGTATCTCTCCCCAAATTCCCATATATAATGTGAATATTTTACAGTGATGTTTAGTAATGAGCACCCAATCCAACCTTAAAATGACTCTTCTTTTAATTAGCACATTAGTCACTTAGTAAAAATTGAGTTGGATGAATTATTCAAATATAATTCAGCAGAGATTCAGGAAAAAAGCTAAGAGATGGAGAAAAAAAAAATGCAAGGCTGCCTAGTTGTTTCTACACTCATAGAAGGTTAGAGAGAGACCCTGCAAAGCTAAGGCATGGGCGTCTTAAGAGCCATTGTTAACAGAGGAAGACTGCGGATATCAGAGGATGACCTTGAATAACTGATAAACACCAAGCAAAGGAAGGGAAACACATCAGTGGAGCCATGTCTCTTTATCTTTTGCTTTCATAGATTAAATTAAACCCCAAAGAATACTGCTGTGTACATTTGGGAACAAACTCTCACTAGGCATTCACCTAGTGCCTAGAATACTTTTGAACTGCAAAGAAACCTTCATGTTAAAGTTTCGTTGCCTCAGGATAATTCTGTAATTTAGTGCGGAGAAATGGTCCGATTAGCAGTTGGGACCAGCAGGGGGAAGCTAACTGGAGTGAAGAGGTGAGAGAAAGATTCAGAACTCCATTCCTAAAGCACAAAAAACTGCTCAAGGGAAGAAGAGGAAGTGGGGAAAAATCAGGAGGAAGTAGAATTCAGTAAGTCAGTAGCCTTGATAATTGGAAACAAAAATGACTTTTAAAATACAGTAAGGCCAAAGTCCATAAAAACAAGCAAGGGAAATATCCCCTCCAGGATTTAGACTTTCTCATGTAATTGTTCCAAGGCATGGATGGTAAACAAAGCATGAGTCCTGCAGGATAGATTTCTAACCCATGGATTTAGGTGAGGATGAGAAATGACAAGGCTGGAGAAGAGTAGCCGTGAAGATCAGCCTCGCTCTCCTGGTAATTCATCTGCAAAAGACACTTGCTTGAACTTTTTGTTTGTTTGGTTGGTATTCTCCTTTCATGTCCTGTTGCTTTAGTCAAGAGAAAAACACTTGGAGGGAGGAAGCCTGCTGGGTGTACTTTTTCTGTGCTGAGTGAGCTGTTTCCCTGGGCTCAGTAGGATGGTGTGTGACTTCAGCCTGATGTGCCCCAGTAAGGAGAGATCTTGATTTCAAGATAAGGAGCCTCTTCAGTGACCAGAGGTAAGTTATTTATGTCATCCCTGGCTGGCTACAGAACATTTGGAAGAAATGAGGGTCCAGAGGCCATTACCTAGTGACCTAAATTCTCCAAATCAGAGTTTTACAACTGACCCAGTTTCACTTCTTCCCTCAGAATCAATGGCCGTCATCCATTTATCTACATGGCCATCCGGGCAACCAGAATTTAATTTGGCTTAACCCAGATATAATCATACTTTGACTCAAGTGTATTCTGCTTCCCATCAATCAATTTTTTGTCATTCTTTGGTCATGGAATGGCATAAGGGCAGAAAGGTGTGATATGATTCCTCAGCATCACAAGGGTCATGGCTGGCACTCCTATAATAATAGGTTAGCAAGAGAAAAGTGTAACAAGTTTATTTATCAAAGTTTTTTTATTTTTTATTTTTTGGTGACTCAGAAATCTTTAGGAATAAAGATCCAAAACCTCAGGGAAAACTTTCTATTTTTATGTTTAGGTTTGAGGAAAAATGGACAGCAATGTAATTAAATAGAAGAGAATGATCTAATAGTAATGGGGGTTGCATCAAGCAAGGACAAGGCCTTCTGGGCCTGTCTGTGTGTGTGACATTGCTCCCCGGTATGAGGCAGGGCTCCCAGGTATATGACAAGATAAGTCAGAGAGTTTCTTTATGGCCAACTCTTAGAGAGGTGAGGGAAGGTTACAGAAATAATTCTAAGTTTTGTGACTGTCTTTAGGGGAGGTGGGTACAGTTTCTGAGACCCTCTTTGTGTAAAAGACATTCTAGTTTCTGGGCCTACCTTAAGGCAGAAAGGGGAGCAGGGGAAAGAAGGGCAAGAGGTCAAAGAAGAGACTTTGCTTCTGAGGCCCTCCCACTGCCTTTTAGTTTGAAGTACTCAGCAGGCCAAAGAGCCATATTTAGGGTATCATTTTCTGAGTCTTAACAATAGCCCCGGGTCAAAGCGATCTGCCCCTACATACAGGATACATTGTAGGACTCCAAAATGCCACTCAGACCAGACATCTCTCCCCATCCCAAAGGCATCCCATAGGCCAGTGGTTCTCAACCTGTGGGTTGTGACCCACAGGAACTGTATTAAAGGGTGGCGTCATTAGGAAGGTTGAGAACCACTGCTGTAGGCCATCACTGAGCTTACAAACCCATTCCCAGCTCCAGCCTATGAGGAATTTGTAAAGACATTATTTTAGCTGTAGTTATGTTACCCTTTAATTTATTGGTTTGATCCCTGCTGATGTGTGATGACATGTTTGTTCTTACCATTATCCCCCAGCAAAATATTAAGTAACCCTGAGAAAATGAGATTAGGTGTTTGCCATCCTGAACATGGTACATAAAATTAAACAATAAAGTGTCTAAAATAGTTAAAAAGAAAAGGCTTTCTTCATATCTTCTAGCAGTAACCACAATTAATATTTTTGGTAGCTACTCTTTTAACTTCTGTTTCTTGACCAACTTCAGACAGTCATGACCTAAAAATATGACAATTTTAGCACTGTAACCCTTCTTTTTACCTATGATTTTTAACTGTATTATTGAAGTTTCACTTCCAAGTTACATCAAATTTTCATTCTGACCTATAAGTAATTACTGTGTTTTGTGTCCAGGTTAAGCATAATAGTTTGAACAGAATAAAAGCAATATTCGTTTATTATTATGTAAATAGTATTCACTCTATATGTATTATTACTGAACTGATAGAAAAGTAAATCCAGTAGAACCTCCATAGTTGACCACCTCCCTACAATGGCTACCTCCTTACTTTGACCCAATTTTCATAGACTAGACAAGCACCACATGTACTCATCAGTACAGTCGGCCTACTTCCTTATGTTGACCATCTCTTTATCATGACCAGGTTGTTACAGCCCATGGGTGGTCAGCTTACTGAGGTTCTTCTGTATGATTGTGCCATTAAATCTCTGCACAGAGGAGAATGTTTTGTGTGCCAAGGTAAAATGGATTCCCTTCTATTTCCTTTTTATTCTTTTGTTCTCTCCAAGTCATAGTCTGCTGCCCTTGTTTCTCACTTATCACATCACCTATTCTCTTTCGCTATTTTGGAAGGCTGCCCTGAGAGGCTGTGTAATTTGGAAGTCCATGCATTCCCCCAAATGTCTTCATTTTGATTTCGCATTTGATTGTGGAGTTCATTTGAGCTCCATTATCATTTCATTTATTTGAGTCCCGCTACTATTCATTGCTTCTTCTGTTACCTAGAAAGATGTGGGCAGCCCTGAGGAAATGGAACATGGCACTGTATATTCTGGGAAGAAGGGAGAAGAGACTAACCTCAATATGGTCAAACAATAAAGGATTTTAAATAGTATGACTCTGAAAAGGGTCAGAGAGTAACTAAGTTATATATGGTCTCTGTCACAACTCAGCTGGGGTCGTGCAAAATCAGCCATAGAAACTCTATCAACAAATGAGCAAGACCATGTTCAAATACAACTTTGCATACACTGAAATTTGAATTTCACATAGTTTTCAATGTGAATTTTATGTAATTTTCTATGTGAATTTCATGTAGTTTTCAATGTGAAAATTTAAATCTCAATATATACAGACAAGAAAAGCTTATTCCCTGCTCATTTGTTTGCATATTGTCTATGGCCAATTCAATCTCAGATCATACAAGAACGGGCAGCAGGCTGAATTCGGCCTATAGGCTATCTTGCTAATCTGGTCTAAAATGAAAATAAGCAGCTAGTTTTCCCTCATATCCACTATATACCTACTCAGAAATTAAAGGATTGGTAATAATGAAATAAGTTTTATTTTTTTTCCTTAACACTGAAGACTTTGTTCCATTGCTTGCTAGCATTGAAAATTGCTTAATCTGGAGTCTAGTGGTGATATAATTCTCATTCTTTAGTGGGGAATCCACCCCCTCACCTCTAGATGTTTTGAGCATTTCCTCTTCAACTCTAAATTCTGAATTTCACCAGGATCTATACAAATGTGGATTTATGAATTTTTTTCTACTTGTACTTGATGATTTTGCTCAATCAGAAGGCTGTTATTATTCTTCCAATCAAGGAAATTATTTTGTATTTATGTAATATGATTGCCTTTCCCTCACCCTTATTTTTTCCTCTTTCTATAATTCTTACTGGAATGATACTTAATTTCCTAGATCTAACATTTATGAATCTTAATTTTATTTTTCCTGGCTCCTTCTTTTTTTAAATGGACATTTCCTCAATTTTATCTTTTAATTAGAAACTCCTTCTTGCTCTTCCCATTTAATTGTTTTGTCTATATGTTGGATTTAAAAATCAACATAATTTTAATTTATAAGAATTCTTATTCAACCATAGTGCACTGTTGTTGTGTTTTAGTTTTGGAGCTTTTCCGGGTGGCAGGATCACCCACCCATATGTCTACAGTCTTTCCCAAAGGTTTCTCTGTTTTCTTTTTTTTTTTTTTTTTGGTAGAGACAGAGTCTCACTATATCACCCTTGGTAGAGTGCTGTGACATCACAGCTCACAGCAACCTCCAACTTCTGGGCTTAGGCAATTCTCTTGCCTCAGCCTCCGAGTAGCTGAGACTATAGACGCCGGCCACAACGCCCTGCTTTCTCTCTATTTTCTTCATCAATTCAAATCTCATTGTCTTTCTTCCAGTAAGTCCTCAAAATTGTTCCTCTTTCGTGGTTTCTTTTTATTCCTTCATTTTTGCTCCTCCCTTTCCTGGCCCCTTCTTTAGAGCTTTATAGTTTCTTTCTATTTGCAAATACTGTTTCTGTAATTTCCTTCTTGAGGAGGAAGGGAATAGATGTATGTCCTCAAGTCTATCTTGAGCAGGCAGATGCGGAGGAGGACAGCGTACAAGTTGATGAGAGTGTGGGGGACAAGAAAAGATTCCCGCTTGGATCCCTGTGGTACCTTATTTGAGATAAAATGGGAGGAACTGGGTACACTGTAGGAAGGAGGGAACTAAATCTAGTTTTCACTGATTAACAATCGGGAGAAGAGGCCAGAAAGGGTAATACCATTCCTAGGACAGAACCTGTAAGATTTCAATTAACATTCTACAATAGAGCTGAATGTTAAGGTGGAGCTTTACATGTTAAGGTGGCACTATTAATTTGAGATGCTGTAAACATATTTGCACCAACCAGTGAATTTAATCATGTAGAAGAGACTAGGCTAGTTTTATTTGGTTTTCTAGAAGCCTATCAAATTGGCTATGGATAGAACAAAATGGTAAGTATCATAAGTATGACAAATTCCCCTAAGTTGTCCTGTTCTATATGAGGAAATGATTAATGTCTGTTATCAAAGTCTTCCCCATCTGAATGCCTGCGACGGTCTCAGTTAGTGGATAGGACCACCCATTTGACCTTTTTCATCTTTAAACACCCTTTAATTTTAATCTTGTGAGTGTCATAGGTCCTGCACAGTAAAGCCACATTTTGGAGTCAAAATGTTTGTGATAGTGGCTCAGTGGAGACATGGTTTAATCCTTCTCCCCAAATTCCTTCATGTCATTAATTATCCCCCTCAGAGTGTAATTTCCCGGCCATTCGGTATCACCTTTATATTCTTCTTTTTGAATAGTCCACAATTTGCATGAATGGGGCCCAGAAGGGTACTCTGTCTGAGTTTTAATGATGTTCATAAACTGAATAGAACTTGGGAGGAAAAGGAAAAAAAGCGATTAAAAAACCCTACATAACCCAAAACACAGAGCTATTCCCAAATAGAGTGTGCAGACTGTGGATGTTCATTTTGTGTGCAAATAAAATCTAATCTTTTTCTCCCTCTTTCTCTCTCCTGCTTTTACAATGCAGAGCAGCTGTAGCAGTTTGGTCTTTTCCTCTGAGCTCTGTGTTGCTGAATTGAATGGTAACTTGCAAACCAATCTGTAGCCCAGGGAAGAAAAACTGAGAAGTTAATTCCTCATCCCCCTCTTCTCTATACTGCATGTGTGACCCTTAATTACGTTCACAGGGTCCTATTCAGAATGTGTAATGCAAGCTTAGGAGACAAGGGAGCTACCAGGCAAATCAGACAAAAAAGATAACCTTGCAAAGCTTTTGTTTGTGAAGTAATACTGTGCTGGTTCTATGTTCAACAAGCAAAAATACTCGAGAATAACAGGGCTTTGTAAATCAATTTGGGCTTCAGAGGTTCCCATTTGGGGTTCCCCAGTAAAAATGAAAGCAATAGTATTTGAACTTATTTTAACCTTTAATCAGGGCTGAATATAAACAGCATCCTAAGTATAACAGAAAGCACTACATTATCTTTTCACAGCAAATGTATTTCTCAAGATTAAACTCTAAACCGTTATTATTGATTTTTAGAAGCAATGTGGTAATTTATCATAGGTTGGTCAAACATTTCTTGACCAATGTGTATAAAGTATATCAAATTATTTTAAATGAAATCTGTTAGGAAATCTACACCATCCACTGTAGCAAAACTCACTTTGTGCAGGATGGTGCATACGGGCACGTGTTCACAGTTTCGGTCCATATATAGGAAAGGAGAGCAGCTAGGGCAACAGCTCTCTGATCATTAAGATCGTTGATATAATCTCATACTTTTCTATTAAAATAGCTAAATAAGCTCTTACTACGACTGGTCTGTGGTACCGTGGTTGATATCCGATTGGTGTACAACAGAAACTGGTTAAAAGGTGTTAACAACGGCACTTTACCTCTCTGTACTTCAGTTTTCTGTTCTTCGGAATGAAGGAGCTGGGCTACATTATCTCTAAATTCTCAGTTAGCACTTAGAATTTTTAGTGCTGTAATTTATATGCTTCATTCGCAACCCACCAGTTGGCATAATTAACAACAAACTTATCTCATTTTCAATTTTAAGACTCGAGAAAACCAAAAGTGACCTTAAAACTGGAAAGAAAGGGAAACCATTCTAAATTCTTATTGCCCCAGATGACTGGTTTTATATGTAATTTGAAAAGTAAATGTTTCATGATGTATCTATATCTCCTACAGCATATTTTTTCCTTCATTCAGATATTATGATCGCTAACTCTCTGCTTAACTCCCCTAGATTCTCTATTCACCTGCTAAAGACTGGTGCTATATTGAAGAGGTTAAAGCCTACTGTTCTATAATGAGAAAATAGGTTTAAAAAGCAATTGTCCCAGATAGGCAACCATAAACAAAAATTTAAAGTAGAATAAAAAAAAATTTATAAAATTTTATCCAAGGACTGGTTTGTTTCCTACAATGTTATTAAGTTGCACTTGACATAAAATATAATTATTATGGTTCAATTATACAATTTGAGGAGTCTGTCATGTGTATTCACTTCTGAAGCCAACAAGCCAACCAATCAACATAACAAACATTTTTATCACTGACAAGTTTCCTGGTGGCCATGTGTAACCCATCTCTCTTACCTTCCCAGGCCACAGCTATCCTCTCTTTCTCTATAGATGATGTTCCATTAAGTAGAATTCATTATAAATTAAATGATACTATATATGCTTTTTAACAGGTCCTTCCATTTAGCATAATTATTTTAAGATGCAGTTTGTTGTTGTTGTAGTTGTGTGTATTGACAGCATATTTCTGGTTACTAATGAGATTCCATTGCATAGATATACCACAATTTGTTTAGCTATTTACCGGTTAATAGATATTTGCATTATTTCCAGTTGGGGCTACTCAAATAAAGCTGCTACAAACATTCGTGCACAAGTCTTGAAGCGGTCATATGCTTCGTTTTCTCTTGGATAAACACATAAGAGTGAAATGTCTGAATCATATGGTAGGTATATGTTTAACATTTGAAGAAACTGACAAGCTGTTTTCAAAGTGATTTGCACTGTTTTAAATTCCCACAAGCAGTGTTGCTCTATGCTGGGGACCGGAAAGCAATGTTCTACTGCCCAGATCTGTCCTACAATCTGTTTCTCTGTGGCCTGTGAGTTAGGAATGCTTTTTCTTTCTTCAAGTGGTTTGGAAAAAATTCAAAAGAAAGATAATATTTTGGAAAATGTAAAAAATACATTAAATTTGGATTATAGTGTCCACAAATAAAGTTTTATTTTAACACAGCTACGTTCATTGATTTAAGCACAAGTATAGTATGTGGCTGCTTCTGGGTTACAACAAGGTTGAACAGCTGTGACCCAGACCACATGACCCAAAAGAGATCCTATTGGCTGTGTAATTATATTGTGATTTAAATTTTCATTTTCTTAAAGACTAATGGTATAGTATCCTTTTATGTGTGAGTTTCATTTTGGGCATATCTGTATCTTCTTAGGAAAGTATTTGTTCAAATGTTTCGCCCTTCCATATTGAACATTTTGTCTCAATTTTTGAGTTGTGAGAATCCCATATGTCTTCAAGATGCAGGTCTTTGGTCACACATATGTTGTGCAAACAGTTGATCCCTAACTGTGGCTTCCCAACACTGTTTCTCAAAGAGCAAAGGTTTTTAATTAGATGAAGTCCAATTTATTGACTTTCTCTTTTGTAGTTTGTGTTTTTTATGTATTATTTAGGAACCATTTGCCCAACTCAAAGTCCCAAATATTTTTTCTGTGTTATCTGCTAAATATTTATAGATTTAACAGTTACAATTTTATCTATAATGAAATTAGAGATTAGAGCCAAGATTGATCGATTTTTACATAGGGTCATCCAATTGTTCTAGCAACATGATTTTAAAATACCATTCCTTTTCCTTTTGTACCTGTGCTGAACACCAGTTGATCGTACATGTCTGCAACTATTTCTGGTCTCTTTTCTTTTCCATTGCTCCACATGTCTACTTTATACCCATGTTACGCTCTGTTGATTATTTTAGCTTTAGAAAAAGTCATGAAATCATGTAGTGTGTGCACTGATTCATTGTTCTTCTGTTTAAAATTTACTTTAACTCTTCTGTTTTCTGCATTTTTATATAAATATTATAATGTCGATTTTTTAAAAACACATTGCCAAAATTTTCATTGGGTTACACTGAATCTACAGATAAATTTGGAGAGAACAGATATTGTAACAGTATTGAGTCTCCTAATCATTGAGCATGCTTTCTCACCCCTATTTAAGTGTCACTATGTTAATTTAGCTCAGCAAAATTTTCTTTTCATTCTATGGCAAAGAAAAGAAAAGCTTTCATATGAAAGCTATAACTCAATTATAGCCCAAGAATATGAGGAAAGGGGAAAAGGAGGGGAGGGAAGGAGGAAGGATGGGTGGAGGGAGGGTCATTGGTGGGACCACACCTACGGTGCATCTTACAAGGGTACAGGTGAAACTTACTAAATGTAGAATATAAATGTCTTAACACAATAACTAAGAAAACGCCATGAAGGCTATGTTAACCAGTTTGATGAAAATATTTCAAATTGTATATAAAACCAGCACATTGTACCCCATGACTGCATTAATGGGGTACACATAAATCATACACAGCAATGATTTAATAGTAAAAAAATGAAGTAGAATGTGGCTATCTCTGTGTATATATTTGTGTATATGTGTGTGTGTGTCACATCTATACAGTGTCTCTTTATCCTGTTCACTTTCTATTACTTTCTTGATCACATCAAGAATATTTATACACACAAGAATTATTTTTAAATGCCAGCATATTTTTTAACTCTATAAATTCCATCATCTATCTACTTTCTAAGGTACATTACTAGTTATTAATTTGTATCCTTACTATGGTTTCTATTTTCCTGTTTTTTTGTGTGTGCCTAGAATATTTTTTATTTATTGCATTTATTAATGCATAATAAGTGTACATATTATTAGGGAAATTTTACTGCATACCAGACACTGTGAATTTTGGTTTATGAGTAAATAATTTTTTTCTATTTCTTTAAACATTTGGGGGCTTTGTTCTGGGATGTAGTTAAGTCATTTGGAAACAGTTGGGTCCTCTCCAGGTTTGTTTTCAGGCTTTGTTAAGCAGATTTGGAATAGTTTGGTCTAGAACTAATTTGTCCTACTATTAAGGCATTACCATTGTGAGAAGTCTATTTAAATGTCCTTCGTATTTAGGGCTCCTTTCATTCTCCTTTTGAAAATCAAATTATTTCTAGCCCTATGGAGTTCCTGCTGCCTGTTTCCCAGATCCTTTTGGCAATTCTTGCCCCTACCTTGCTGGTTTCCTCATATGCATGTGTTTATGAGTACTCAGCTGAAGACTCAGGGAGAAAGCTCTGCACACCTCCAGAGCAGTCTTTCTGCATGGCTCTCTTTCCTCTGGTGCTCTGCTTGGTGAATTCTAGCTGCTTCAGGTTCCCCAAACTCTGGACTCTAACTCCTCCAGACAGAAACAGTGGGCGCTATTTCTTCCCCTGCCCTTAATCCTAAAACTGCCCCAATGCAAAAAGCTGAATCAGTGATGGAGCTCACCTCATGTGTGTCCCTCCCTAAGGGCTCACTTTCCTGTTTGCCTATTTTCCATTTAAAAAAAAAAAAAACTCTCTTTTGTAATGTTTATCTGACCTTATTAGTTATTTAAAAGAGTATAGAGTTTTAATTTGATGAAAGAAGGGTCACTGATAATAAACTATATCTGCTTGACATTTTTCCTATACCTTATCTTATATCTTATATATATCTTATATAGCCCAACGTACTTGAAACTTTCCTAGCAATGGCATTTTTCTGAAGTAATGCCCAAGAATGGAAAGTCAAGTTTGTCCGCATAAACAGAGGGAAAAAGTAGAACTATGAATGGGAAAATGAGGAGTATGAAACTGTTTCCTACAGCTTTATTTCTAGGAACTTCTGATCAAGTTTGGTGGCAGCAGATTCTCTAGTCTGACAGTTGAGAAGCTACAATAATATAATTCTGTCTTTTAACTTTTCAACCTGGTATCCTTTAAAACCTGTGGTTTGAGAGTCTATCACAATATTCATAAACACCACAGGTTTTATCACCATGACAAAAGGCTTACAAACCATTATGGATTAAACGTTTACATTTACTTCTTAATTTTATTCATGGTCCCTCAAGTAGATGTTAAATGATATAGAGGGAATGATGTGGGTTTTTGTCTTAATGTGACAATCACAGCAAAAAATAGCCAAGGTTTAGTTCCACCTAACGTGTCTCCGGTTTTCGTATCTAGAATTGCTAGAAAACAGCCTTTTAATTCCTAGATTCCTTTACAATTTTTTTTACCATATGCTCATTCAAAAGAAAAAGAATACTGTGCCCCAGATTTGCCTGATTCTATATGTCCATTCCAGGAGGACATAAGTTTGCACCATTGTAAGCAGAAAATAAGAATTTCATCCTTGTTTCACTTCCCAACTTCTTCATTATTATGTAACCACCCCATAAGTTTATATCAATTTTTTCTCATTCATCTTATGAAGGATGGACCGGGCCCTGTTTCCTGAAAACATTTAAAATAACACGTCTACTACTCATATGGGGTGGACAGCTAGAAGTGTTGACAGGAGGTCACATACAGAAAGGCTGAAAATAGTGATTTTGTGTTCAAGAGGCAGAGTTTACAAATATTTAAGAAACATAATGGATGGAACTTGTTCAACTTTGAAACTATCCATGACAAACCATGCCTTCTTCAATTTAGGTGATGTTACCTAACTTTAGGAGGTAATATATAACAAAATCAGGACATTCTTTCTAAACTTCTGTTTATAGGAAAAAGGAATTCTGAGTCACCCAAAGATGATTCAATTTTAGAATCTCTTATGGTGAGATCAGGACATTTATTGTTATAATACTTGAGTTCAAAAATTATAGTCTTTGACTAATTGGTTAAACCACTGACAGTTCTAGATGGTTCAGTAATTGCAAGTGCAATAATAAAATTCTCCTGCCACACTAGCACCTACAATTCAATAATCCTATAACTATTTCACTGTGTCTCACCTATGCTGCGTTCTTCCTAGCCTCCTTGCCAAGAGCAAACATATTCACTTTCTAAGATGTTTCTTCAATTCTCATGGGCACTTCTGTCTTCATCACATTCATAAGACAAAAATCTCAACCCTGCTTAAGTCTTGATTGCTGACTACTCTACTCTTGAACACATACCAGTCAATATGTCTAGGAAAAAAAACATTATTTGTTAATTGAACCATTTTAGAGTAAAAACCAAAGTGTATGCAATCACCTCGGATCATCCCATGATGGCTTCCATTGCATGTTTCAACTTTTTTTCAAATGGCAGCTTCACAGCAACACCTTTACTGAGCACCGATTCAAAATTGTTAAACATCTCCCAGACTTTGGCACTCCCCATTTACCTTCCATCCTTTATTTATTTTTTCCTAAGAGCACATAACATCATGGCATATCCATGTATTTTTTATATTTTTTCCTTGTGTCTCAATAAAAGGTAAACTTGTTGAGAGCAGTGATTTTTCTTTCTTTCTATTTTTTTTTTTTTTAAGAGACAGAGTCTCACTTTGTCACCCTCAGGCAAATGCTGTAGCATCATAGCTCACAGCAACCTCCAGCTCTTGGGCTTAGGCGATTTTCTTGCCTCAGCCTCCTGAGTAGCTGGGACTAGAGGCACCTGCCACAACACCCGGCTATTTTTGTTGTTGTTATTGTTGCAGTTTGGCCTGGGCTGGGGCTGGTTTGAACCTGCTACCCTCCGTATATAAGGCTGACACCCTACTCACTGAGCCACAGGCGCTGCCCTTTCTTTCTGTTTCATGCTCCTATCTAGGACACTACCTGGTACTTCATATTTGTTGACTGAAAGAAACCAAGCTTTTATAGAAACTGAGAAATCTATTGAGTTTCCAAAATTTCCTTTAGTCGGTGAAGAATTGTATAAGCTGCATAGGAATCGTGGTTGTGTTCATACTCCTAGGCATCCATTTACTGTTAACCAAATTAAGGCATCAGGGTCCACATCAGTGTTGATGTGGATAAAAGAATATGAGTTAATGACAGGTGTGTAGGTTGTGTGTCGTGTGCACGTGTGTGTGTCCCTTATTCATTACTCCTTCCCACAATGTATCACTGCTTTGCTTCCAATGGCTCCAAACTTGTACACACATTCACACAATCCACACTCGTGCATACTTACCTGTCACAGATAGCTCACTTTTTTTCTCACTGAGAATTTGCCATTTCTACAACTCTTTTCTCTATCTCAAGAGCATCGTGCTTGCTTTATGCCTAAGCAATCACCTATGAATTTTCTTTACCTAGAATGCCCTGCCATTTCCCAACTCTTAGAAAATGTCCACTGTTCTTTTTGACAAATGCAGCCAGTACTCACTAGCTTCTTCTCTCCGCGTTTGCAGACGTCATTGTCTGGCATTCACTCAGCATTTATCCTAACCTGCCTTACTGAAAGCATGCTTGTCATACGACTTCTCTGCCTTTCTAAAACATCCACCTGGAAAAAGCTAATTCGGACTGAATTTAACTGCCTGCTGTCTTTACATGGATACGCGTAATGCTGAGCACTGAGGGATCCTCTCGCTAGCAGACTGAGAGCGCCCAGGCACCCTAAATTCATGATGTCTGACCTCAGGGATATTGCCGTTGATTTCCTAATTAGTCACAACCCTCATTCTTTGCAACAGTATTTCTAACCTTCTTCCTTCTCCTAAAACTGATGTTCCTGCCAGTTTGCTTCTTACCCCTCAGCATATGTCCTAACCTCCTACTTCAAGGAGAAAATAGATGCCTATTAATACATCCTGTTCAACTCCATGCAACCAAAGCAGCTTGTTTGCACCTGCACGTCTCCTCTCCCTGCCTCCTATTTCCGTGGAGAAACTCATCTCTCTGCTCGTGAGCTTGATCTCCTGCCTTCTCGGCTCTACAGGGTCTCACTCTGCGAATGAGGGAGGATTCCTTCTCTTGTGTCTTCAGCTCTTCCATTATTGGGGCGTCCTTTCCATCCCTACTAAATGTGCTCAAGTGTTACCTACCTTTAAAATAACTTCATGATATTACATTTTCCTCTGGACACTCCCCTCCTCATCACAACTTGCTTTATAGTTATAGACTTTTAAAGCACCCACCACCTCTATAGTTATTCTTCCCTCCCTACTTATTTCTCAAGGCAGAGAGTCTAGCTTCGGGCCCTACCACTGAACCAAAACTCTAACTCCAAATCTCAGAATAAATTTAATTTGTAGTATAGCTTAATTCTATTTTTTTCATTAAAGTATATATATGATTCATCCCCAATCTTCCATAAGTTCTTTTCATTTGCCTCCATCAAGAGAACCTTTCTTTAATTAATATTTTACAAGAAAATATTGTCAGATAATTTACATATGATTCTTTTGAATGTTTTATTTCATTTAGATGTTGAAAAATCATAAAACTTTCCAATTTCATTCCACTAGTATAGAATATGCATATATCAAAGTAGAAATAGGAGCTTCATGGAAAACTTTTTTCTAAGTTGGGAATATTGGAGTAGAAGTTGTCAAATCTCAAAATGAAATCTTGAATATTATTTGGCCTATCATCTCTTATTTTGTTTTATTATTCATTGCCTTCATACAAATAAATTTGAATAACTTTTTTTTTGTTTGTTTTTAGACTTTAAGTAATTAGCTGCAACTCATTAAAATCTTTAGAAACTGGAGTGTTTTCTTTTTGTTATTGTTGTTTTGTTTTAGTTTGGTTTGGCTCTACAATTCTTGAATGTTTCAATTAAAGATTCCCAAATTAGTTTGAACAAATATCAACCCAAATTCTAGCATTCATTTCTAGATAGTTCATTACCATTTTAAACCACTTGGTAGCGTTTCACAGGATCAAAGATGGCATGCATGCCTTGCTGAAATCTTATTGTTTTTTTAAAAATTAAACATCAGCTTTGTAGTTCATCTTTCTATGTATAAATAAAAAATTATTTGTAAATTTTGACAACTTCCATTTTGATTTTTAGAGTAATGCTATGATACGTATGCCTGAATCAATTCTAGATATATTTCTATTTCACAAGAGTTGGCTTTTTTTGTTTTGAGGTTTTTTTTTTAAAACAGGGTTTCACTCTGGTGCCCAGGCTAATATACAGTGGCATGATCATAGCTCACTGCAACTTCAAACTCCTGAGCTCAAGCAAACATCCTCCCTCAGTTTCCTGAGTAGCTGGGACTAGAACAATGCCACCATGTCCAGTTAATTTTATTTTTAAATTATTCTTTGTAGAGAAAGGATCTCAGGCTAATCTCAAACTCCTGGCCTCAAGCCATTCCCCTGCCTCAGCCTCCCAAAGTGCTATGATTACAGACCTGAGCCACTACATCTGGCCTTTCACAAGGATTGTAATGAATAAGGAAGTTATTCTTAATATTATGATGCTGCATTTCTCAAAATTTGCATTCAGATTTTCACTATAAATCAAGTAATTTTATCTTTATTCTTGCACTTTACCAAATGGCATTCGGAATAATGACATTCGAATAATTTTGCCTTCAAAAGTAGGAAGATTAAAGAGCTTCACTTTGAATAAAATAATCTAACCATTACCGAGTTAGCTGATTTTCTATCTGAAGAATTTGATGATGCTCACGTAACAACAGCATCACTTAATTATTCACAAAGTTCCTCAACCATCAGACCACAAGAAACCTTGAAATGGAAGCTGAGCAAAAGTAATTTAAAATAATGAACATTGATCTAAGGGAAAAGTTATCCTTCATTTAGTGAACATATAAACCCACATTTGGCAGCTTCTGGTGACAATCTGTTTTTGAGTAACAGCTAAAACTCGATGTGGACACTGATGCCACTTTATTAGATTTGTGTCTTCTGGTTTTCATGTGGCCAATGGTGTTACTATGATCCCCATGGAGGATGGTAAATGTAACAAGAGTTTGTGTAAGTTCCACATTTATCACCAACGTTCTTGATTTCGGTATTCATCTATTAATAAGTATGAATTTAGTGTATTTTTAGTTTACTGAAGCCAAAAGAGCTTATCATAAACTAGCACAAAAGTTTCACATAATAATAAAGCAAATGGTTTTAGACCCACGCTGCACAATATGTAAGAATGCAATTCATAATAAAGCCACTGCAGCAAGAATGCCCGGATTCTTATCTAACAGGCCTAGATAACTCCTAATTTCCATTTCGATTTCACAAATCATCGTGACTATGGACACTTTTCACGGGTGATATGGTAACATTTTGTCCCTCACAGACCCGGGGTGCGGCACGGACTGGCACACCAAGCTGGCAGCAGGACGGAACTGAGTGTCTCTCCTGCTCCCACAGAATGAGGGTATTGCTGTTTGTTCGGGAGCACATTTCATTTTATCAGAGGGACACAGTCTTCACCTCTTCTTCATCTACCCTTAATTCATCAGCACACACCGTTTCCTCTACCTTTCTCTGTTTTCAAAATAAAACCAGAATCTTACCATTATCTTACAAGCTCCTCAGCTGGCTGCCTGGTTCCACTGACTGTCACCTAGGGCCTGAATTTTTGCCATTGACTCTGAGCTGGTCTCTCCATGGCACCTTTGTGCCTAACAGTTTATTCTCAACACAGCAGTGATGTTTTTACATTTTAGGTTAGTGGCCTTCATTCCTCTGCTGGAAAGCCTTGCAGTGGTTCCCACCCAGCTCAGAGTGAAAGTCCTTTCCATGAACTCTAAAGCCCCGTCCATCTGCAGGTTCCCCCTCTCACTCATTTCCTACCACCCTCCCCTTTCTTACTTGCTTCGTCATATTCCCCAAACATTCTGAGCATCTCCTCATCTAAGGGCCTTTCCTCCAGCTGGCTCTTTCACCTGGAATGCTCCTTCCTTGGATATCTTCTTAGCAAAATCCCATTGCATTTTTCTAGAATGCAAATTCAACTCTCCTCTCCCCAGTGAGATCGGCTCTGCCTGTCCCACTTAACATGGCTACCTGAACACCCCCCACCCTGCTACCAGTCTCCACGTTCTGCATTACTGTTTTCCTTTTCCCCACAATATGCAGCGTCTATATACCTTATGTACTGTTCACAATACTAACCCCCTTAGTCTGCCATGCTCAGTCATAAGTGACCTCAATCAATTATAAATGTTACCACATTTTATTTCTACAGATTGACTACAGCTCTGCTTCAGTGTCTTCTTAATTCTAAGTAGTCCTCGCTGAATTGCCTTCCTCCTGATGGAGAGGAAAGAACAGATGCTTCTGCTTGGAAGTAGCATCCATTACCTCCACTGACATTTCATTAGCTAAAACAAATAATATGGCCAAGCCCGAGGTCAGAAATATAGAGAGGATACCTCAGGGCAGGGCTCTTTACCCTGATAAATATTAAGTATCTAGAACAAAGGTTTGCACATAGTAGCTATTAAGTAAATATTTTTATTGAATGAACATATGCATAAAAGTATGTTGTTTATTATATGGTTTTGTATTTCCATACCATCTAAAGTCTTTCAGAGTTGCTAAGGTTAAGGAGAAGGCTATCCTTCACTTAAAAACAAATAGATTACAGGCTAATACATGGATAACAATTAACTTAATGATAATATTTAACTTCTAGTAAGGATATAAAAACATAATGAAGAAAAATGAAGAACATTACAATTGGCAGAAAAATGAGGGGTCCATTCTAAAAGAATCTGTATAGCAATATAGCTAACCCAAGGGGTGAGTCATGATGGGTCTAAGCCAATAGCAATACTTTTTTTTTCTCTTATTCTTTACAGGTATTATTCTTGTATGATTTCCTAGAGAGGAAGTTTTGGAGGGCATCTAGGAATTAATTGCATCTAATTAAGTGGAGAATTGTGTAAGAAGAACGTAACTTTTAGTCCTTCTCTGCTTCTCTTCCTGCTTGTGTGCTGACCAGGGATAACGTGCCTGGAGCTGTGGCAGCCATAATGTTACTATGAGGTGACAAATATGAATGAACATGCAGAGAATAAGCAATTAAAGAAATGGAAACAAAAAGAATCAGTGTCCTATCACATCACTGAACTGACAGACCAATCTGGCAATTTCCAACCTACAGAATTTTTGATAAATAATGCATATTCATAAATATTGGCTCAAGACATGGTAGTTTCCATCCCAACAGAGTTGAATGCATCTGAACTGACACAGATCACTCGGGCTCCTGCAAAATCATGAACAAATATCACATTTCATAATGTGGTAATGCATTTCAAAAATCAGATTAAGAGAGTAGCATTGAGGTGTAGACAGTTTATTTGATATGGGCAATGCTAGAATACAAATTACTTTGACTCACTATAAATAGAAGCAAATTTAGAAAATAAGTTGATTTTTACTTGCCTTGATTTACAGTAGTTTAAGTAATTTTATTATTTGCAAACAGCTGTTTTAAATCACATGAATCCAGTCATAAATGGATGCATTCTACTCCAAGATTCATCCCCTTATTTACTGTGGAAATACAAAATACTGGTTAAGTATTTGGCTATTCACCTAGACCACAAACTGGATTTTGAATGTGGTCTAGTGATAGTTTGGGGCTAAAAATGCTTTTATAATTTCAAAGACTACAGAGAATACCTTTTGAAGCATCTGGCAATCAGTATAAGACTTTGGGTATCATGTATCACCCAAGAAAAATGGAAACTTTGCTCTAAATTTAGGGAGTCATTAGGGGGTGTAGAAGGAGTAACGAGAATTGAAAGAATTAGACTTGCCTCTGTAGCAAGACGATTAATTCATATGAGAAAGGGGATATATGGCATTTCTATTGAGTTCCTAGTTATAAATTCATTTGGTTGCAAATAATAGACAATTATTATGACTTAAAGCATTATTCATCTCATAAAGCCGGAAGTTAAAGGGTAGGAAAGTTGAGACTGCCATGGTGGCTCCAAGACACCATTAGGATCTGAAGACATTTGTATCTCTCAGTTCCTTCCTGTTTATCACATACTCCTTAACCCCTATGTTTCCTGTTTCAAGGGTAAGGAACAGCATTTCCACCTCATGTTAGTATTCCTCAAAGGAAGAATGGTGAGGACTAGGCATTACTAGTGAGATTTTGCCTTTTGATTTTGGATGCAACACAAATTTCAGGCACTTCTAATAATATCTCATTGGCCAAAACTGTCATAGCCTACCTCTGGCAGAACAGTCTGGTGGATAATTGAGTATTTTCACTTTCCAGTGTCTCGGGTAGAACGATACAAGAATGAAAATAATCACAAGTCAGTTCTGGAGTCAATCAATAGCGTAATTACACAGGAAACAATTATACTTTTCTGATCTCTCTTGTCTTGAGCTGAGTGAACACGTACGAATCTTCATAAACGCAGAGGAGAGAAGACTCCTCTTCAGAACATGCTAGTCCCATGCTTTTTTCCTGCCTGCAACTCCCTTTCTTCATTTTCCTTATATGAACATTACTTTAGAGTCAACTACTTAATTTTCAGTTCTCGGTGCAGAGTGAAAATGGGGGACCCTGACCAGGAATAGGGAGGTTAATCTCCACTTCCAACAGGTCTGTACCTGTAACCCATGGCAACGTGTGAGCCCCAAGGACTTGCAACCTCTGCTCTTAGACATACTTTGTAACCTGGATTAGGAGCCATCAAGAAGCCCTTTCTAAAATGTCCAGTGAATGCACCTTTCCTTATTCTCAGACTCATTCTAGTCCCCAGTTGTGCCTAGTCATGACTCCGTGGCAAGACTGTAAGCTTCCTGGGTGCTTGCAGCTATTAAGAACCTTATACCATTCTTGTCTTTACCCCAGGACTGGGCCCTTGGTAGAAACAGCATTAATTGTTTTTGTCTTTTCTCTCTGACTACAGCAGAGTATGTCATAATGGTAGTGATGAATCCTGCTATCCAGTGGTCAACAGTGGAGTCCTGGATGGAACTGTGGAGATAAATATTTGCACAGAGAATTTTCTGAAGACCCTCACCATGTTCCAGGTCATTGTTCTCCTTGGGGACTTCACAGGGTCCTTAGGGACACAAGCATCTGGGATACCCTGATTCAAGAAGGGGTAGAAAGACCCACTATCTCTCTGTTGCCTTTAGACTTAATTTCTTCTTTAATTTCTGTTATAAACTGGGACCTGACATCGTCTATTCTCTGGGCAGTGTCACAATCAGAGAAATAGTTCAATAATCAAAAAGTAATTAAAAGCAATCCCACCTTCTGCTGACATTTCTTGAAGAAGGTCCAAGGGATTTAATGCATAATTCATATCAATATTCTCATAGTCTGCCACTGCCCCCGAAAACCTCTGGGTCCACACTTTATAATCTACTTCCAGCAGGAAATCTCACAAAGGCACATTTCATATGGCTTTGCATCTTTGCTGTCTCCCTCATTCTATTAAATCTTCTCTTTTATTTTCTTTTCAGTGTAGATATAGGGTTCCCTGACCTCCCCATCCCAATTATATTCCCCCTACCTCACAAGATACATAGAAAGGCTCAGAAACTTCTCTGACAGGCTCGAAATTGACCCGGCAAGTCCAGAGAGACAGAGATAACTAAAAGGCAGTGAGAGAACTAGCGTTAGGAGGAGAAGAGGGGAGAGTATCAGAACATTTATAATTGAATATTTTTTCAAGTTTCCACTTCTCTGAGAATCATTGTCCATATCTGACTGGACTTCCTTCCCCCAGATGAGGAAGAGGATCTGTCTCACTAAGTCCACGCAGCACTGTGCTTGGGGGCAGAGAGCCAAGACTGGTTTCTGTTTATCATGGAAAAAAGCTCAAGATACTTAGTTTTAAGCTGCACTGAATCTCGTATCATTCATCTGTTTATGTTCTTTTAAGAAAGCCTTTAAAAATTCAGTGCAGAACAACAACAACAACAACAAAAAAGTAAATTGTCCTTTGATTCCATAATGGCTTTTATTCCCCCAGAACTGCAGTGTGCAAATAAAGGAAAGCAAATTATGTTCTGAATTAAACTTTTCTTGCTTCAGCTCGGCTGAGTCACCTTTGACGTTCCATTTTTTTTTTAACAGAGCTGGCCGCACATTTAGAGCTATTTTAAAAGATGTCACGTACAAACCTGCAAACTTTACGATGTTCTACTTCAGGCGAGTCATCTGAAGGAAGGTAACCGAGCTGAATTTACCCATATATTTCCCCAGGCTTCAGTTCCTCCCCAGATCTATGGGTATCTATAGTAGCATCCAGAATATTAAAGCGCAGTCATTATAGATGCAGTCCTCTCTGGTCCTCTTGGATACACCACAGATGGCAAGATGAGATTGGAGAGAGAAGATAAATGCATTACGCCTCTCCTCGCATATATCCCATGGTGGGGAGAGAAACAAATGGTTGGCAATATTTCAGTAAACAACTTCGGAATGTTTCTTATGCTTTTAAATAGCCAAGAATACAAGCAAAAGCCTATGGCTCTAATAACTTGAATAAGTCCTTGGTAGAAAGCTCTCTGCGGAGGGTGAGAGAGAAGTGATACAGAATGTATATAATTAACATAAAGCAGAGGATCTAAAAATGCATACACTCTACATCTCTGTGCTCTTCCTACGGAGTCTGTTTTTTCAATGATTGCACACATGAAGGTATCTGTAAGGCCTGAGCAGTCAGTTTCAGGTCCCAAATTTCTCTACAGGAAGGGCATGGGGTGTAATTCTGATGAGACAACCAATGAAGGGAAAGTTCATTGACAAGTCCAGGCATAATACCTCATGTTCTTGCCCTTTCCTTCACTGTGCTTCCCAGATACATATTTTTCTACAGTTTGAAAGTTCATGACAACAGTGCACTGAGCACCTTGATTAGTGCTGTCATTTTTCCAACAGCATTTGCTCCCCCCAGGTCTCTGTGTCCCATTTTGGTATTTTTTTGCAATGCTACAAATTTTGTAACTGTTATTATATCTGTGGTGATCTGTGAATCAGTGGTCTACAATGCTATTACTATAATTGTGAGATGCCACAAACCAAAATCATAGAAGATGGCAAACCTATTGTTAAATATTGTTCTGATTGCTCCACAGACTCTCTCTCCCCCTCTTCACCCCTCACCCCATCTCGGGCCCCATTCCCTGAGACACAACAATATTGACATTAAGCCAGTTAACAACTCTTCAATGGCCTCTAGGAGCTCAAGAGAAAGGAAGATTTGCATATCTTTCAGTTTAAACCAAAAATAAAAAATAATTAAGCTTAGCGAGGAAGGTGTCAAAAGTCAAGATGGGCTGAAAACGAGGCCTTTCACTCCAAACAGCCAAACTGTTAATGCAAAGGAAAAGTTCTTGAGAGAAATTAACGGTGCTACTTCAGTGAACACATGAATGATACAAAAGTGAAAAAACTTTGGGTGGCACCTGTGGCCCAAAGGAGTAAGATGCCAGGCCCCATATGCTGGAGGTGGCAGGTTCAAACCCAGCCCCGGCCAAAAAAAAAAAAAACTGCAAAAAAAAAAAGTGAAAAAACTTTATTGCTGATATGGAGAAAGTTTTAGTGGTCTGGATAAAAGATCAAACCAGCTGTAATATTCCCTAATTCAAAGCCTAATCCATAACAAAGCCCCAACTCTCTTCACTTCTGGGAAGAGGTGAGGAAGCTGCAGAAGAAAAGTTGGAAACTGGCAGAGGTTGGTTCATGAGATTTCAGGAAATAAACCATCTCTGTAACATGAAAGGACAAGGTAAAGAAGCAAATGCTGATGTAGAAGCTACAGTCAATTATCCAGAATAAATGATGAAGGTGGCTACCTTAAACTACAAATTGTCAATGTAGAATAAACAGCCTTATATTGGAAGGAGGACATTTAGGACCTTCATAGCTAGAGAGGAGAGGTCAGTGCCTGGCTTTAAATCTTCAAAGGACAGGCAGTCTCTCTTGTGAGGAGCTGATGCAGCTAGTGAATTCAAATTGAAGCCAACATTCATTTACCATTCTGAAAACCCTAGGCCCTTAAACACTGTGCTAAATCTACTCTGCCTGAGTTCTACCAATCACAGCCTGGATGATAACACATGTGCGTATAACATGGCTTACTGAATATTTTAAGTCTATCATTTAGACCTACTCCTGAGAAAGAAAAAGATGTCTTCCAAAATGTTACTTCTTATCAACAATGTGCTTGGTCACCCAAGAGCTCTGATGGAGATGTACTAAGAGAATATTGTTGCTTTTATACCTACTAGTACACTATCCACTCTGAAGCTCATGCATCAAGGGGTAATTTTGACTTTCAAGTTTTATTCTTTAAGAAATACATTTCATAAAGCTATAGCTATCATAAATAGTGATTATACTGACAAATCTGGACAATGTCAACCAAAATCTTCAGGAAACAATTCTCCATTTTAGATGTCATTAAAAACATTAGTGTTTCTTGAGAGGAGATCAACATATAAATGTGAACAGGAATTTGGAAGAAGTTAATTCCAACCCTCATGAATGACTGTCAGGGGTTAAAAGTTCAGTAGAGGAAGTAACTGAAGATGTGCTGGAAACAGCAGAAGAAGTAGAACTGAAAGTGGAGCCTGCAGATGTGATTGAATTGCTATCATCTCATGATCAAACAGCCACAGATGAGGAGTTGCCTCTTCTGAGTGAACAAAAACAGTGACTTCCTGAGAGTCAATCTACTCCTGGTAAAGACACTGAGAACACTGTTGAAATGACAGCAAGAGATTTGGAATGTAATGTAAATTTAGTTAATAAGTCGGTAGCAGGTTTCAGAGAATTGACTCTAACTTTGAAAGACTTCTATCATGGGTAAAATATTATCAGATATTGCATGCTACAGGGAGACCTTTTATCAAAGGAAGGCTCAATTGACGTGACAAACTTTACTATTCTCTTGTTTCAAGAAATTTCCAGAGTCATCTCAGCCTTCAGTAACTACCACTCTGCTCAGTCAATAACCATCAACATGGAGGCAAGAACCTCCACCAGCAAGAAGATTACAAGGGATTGAAGGTTCAAATGATCATTACCATTTTTAGCGGTAAAGTATTTTTAAACGATGATAGGTATTTTTTAGGGGTAATGCTATCACGCACTTCACAGACCACTGTATGGCATAAGCAGAGCTTGTGCATGGGTAAAGCAAAAATTTGTGTGACTCACATTATGGCAGTATTAGCTTTATTGCAGTAAAATGGAACCGAATCCACAGTGTCTCTGAAGCATGCCTGTGCAGTAGTTTTATTTAAACAACAAAAATATTCAGAGCATACAGGAGAATACTGATAGAGATTATGCAAGGTGCTGGTTGACAAATGCCCATTGTAAGTCACACCTACCTCAGTGCCATATCTATGTAGAATCCAGTCTTCTAAAAAGTAGAGCTAACATTCTGAGGCGTCTCTGAGAAATACTCAATTTCAACAGTCAGAAACAAATCTTCAGAAGCCATAGAATCAACTGGATAGTTATTATGCTTAGGGGGTTTGAAGAGGCAGTTTGGTACATGGTTTGGGGCATGGAATTTAGAGTCAGAGCAACTTGTTTCAAATCCCAGTTCCATGATTTATTAATTGTGTGATATCGGATGAGCCACTTTGCCTCTCTGACCCTCAGATTTGTTATGTGTAAACAATACAATGCCTAGAGCTGTGTGGATCGAGATGGTATATGCATAGGCCCTAAGACCTTGCTTGATACCTTGTGGTTGTTTAGAAATGGTCGTTATTGCTATAAATATCATCACCACTGATGTAGCTGTTGAATTGAATTAATATCTACCCACATGTATTGATTTTGAATGTGCTATCTTCATTAATTGACTGGTCAGTGAGTCTTTTTCTTGACCCAGACCTTGTCACAGGTTATGAAGACAATTATTTGAGAAGTTAAAGTTTGGCCAAGGGAAAAGAAAGACTGCTAACAATGTGTACTTCCAACAATAATCTGGTAATTATGTGCAAAGTGCTAGGGTAGTGCTGAGGAGGGTCTGAATCCTGCCTGTGGGGCGAGGGTAGTCTTCAAGAAGAGAGGACATGTTTTAGCTGGTTCTAAAGTATGCAATTTCATCAGTTGAGGGTGGGATACAAGATGGAGTATTGTAGAAAGACTAACTTAAAGGAACACAGGTGTAAAAGTACAAAATCTTTTCATTAGTCTTAACAAATTAAAGCATAGTACTTAGGAAAGGGACATGGGAGATTGTGCTAAGAGAGGAATAGCAGGATATAAATGTGCATTTTGGTCAGAAACCCTGTAAGGCTGAGGGGTTTGTGCTTACTCTGTGTGCACTGACGAGCCACTGAGAGTTTTTAAAGCCAGGAATTGTCACAGTAAGATTTGTGTTCCGGAAAGATAATTCTGGTGTGTTCTGAAGGGTTTATGTGGGAGAAATATGAGATGAGATGCAGAGACTCTAATTAGAAAATTATTGCAATAAGGAGGCATTTTAGGTCAGAGGCAGTGGTGACAGGGAGTTGAAGGTACACTTCAGAAACAGAAAGGCAGACGTCTGGAGTGAAAATATTTCTCTCTCACCATAGGAACTCTTTCAAATATTTGAGGACACTGTTTAGAGTTTTCTAGATCTTCTGCTTTTCAAACCAAACATCTCCCACCCTTCAATTGTTTCAGTTTACAAATGTCCTTGTCTTCCTTAACCTATGTTTTATGACTAAATCTCTCAGTTTTCTAAACTCAGGTGCCTAAATCGAAAGCCACACTTCAAATGTAGGCCTGTCATTCCTCCAAACACAATGGTACATCTGTCATTGATTATATACTGGCATTTATCTTTTTAAATGTCTTATCATAATCTTTGCATCTTTGAATTTGTGGTTGACTCTCATGTCTCCAGATCTTTTTTGCTTTGTCTGTTTTCATGCCACCTTTTAGTATATAGTTTTCAAGATTTCCATTTGTCCACATAATCTGATATTTTCCCGGGCTGAATTAGATGAGAAGGTGTCTGGAAGATTATATTTTGAAATAGCTTATATTGTTAATAAGTGAGAGTAATTAATAATAACTATATCTAAGTACATGATTAATGTGGACGTCTATGGAATAAATCATGGCACAAAAATACCTTAAATGTAGATTCTAAGATACCTAAATGTAAAACCCTTCTTACTTTACCTGTAGCCAAGCTATTTTATGGAAGAGAAATTTATTGAAAAATGGAGACTCTGTCTAAAACAAACACATTGAAACTTCATTTCAATTATAGATCCTCAACAAATGTACCTATCATTTCTCATAAACCTAAATCATCTATACAGATACAGTATGGCATAAGGACAGTTTTGGTGAAAAAAGAAATCTAAGTATTTGTACTGATAAACATATAATATGGCCCCAGGCATGTCATCCTCTCAGGGCCTTATTTTCCTCATCGGTAAAATAGAAAGGAAGAATAACAATAACCAAATCTCACGGGGTCATTCTGAGAATTAAATAGTCACGTTTTTAATATAACTCCAATTCTGCCAGAAAGTATCATTTTCTCCTAACACTAAGACAAACAAATGTACCCACCCCAACCCCTCCTGGAGACAAAGGAGGCTCTCTTGTTTGCTCTGTGCTCTAGCTTACCCTCAGCTGAATAAGAATATGTGATCATCTGGGGCGGCACCTGTAGCTCAAAGGAGTAGGGCGCCAGCCCCATATGCTGGAGGTGGTTTGTTCAAACTCAGCCCCGGCCAAAAACTGCAAAAATAAATAAATAAAAGAAAAAAAAAAAGAATATGTGATCATCCATCAGGAAACATTTATTAATACACACCACATTCCAGATACTGTATTTAAAGTATGCTTACTAAAATTAATAAGACATGGTCTTTCCTTAAGGCATTTAGAGTGCAGTAGTATGACAGATGATTAAACCACAAATCCCAGCAGTCTCCTAGCCCATGACATTCACTGGCTTATGAGCGAACTAGTGGCCTACAGCCTGTAAAGTTGATACGCACTTTCGTACTTACTCAAAAACGGAATATTAGAAATAGTCTGATTGGTGCATATGGCAGGAGTTTAGGGACTGGAATATGTTTTTTCCTAAACATAAATCCTTAACAATGTGAGGCCTATTGGTCTCTTAGAAATAGATGAGAATCTGAATGCAAAGCTGACTGGAATAGCTGTGAGGAAAAGGCTTGGGGCATATGTATACAGTGAGGAAGTTACTTTCGGTAGGCTCTTTGAGACACTGCCATCTCCAACCTTTTTGGCAATGAGATAACAAACAAACGTTAAGTATCATAACCTTATCCATGTTTACCTGTGCATATTGGACACAGTGATCAATAAAAAACTCTTTCCTATCTGTGCCCTCCAGCACCCCACGCGTAAATCAGAAATCAAGTGTCTTTGTGAAAACATCGATCTTTTGCAGCCCCACATTCCAAACATTTCCAACCATTCTCCATTGACAGTACTATTTTTTAAATCAGTTTGCCTTGCAGTATTTTAGAGAAACTAGCGATCTAGTGTTATTTCCTGCTGATAGCCAAAACCAAATTGTACTTATTTTAGTTCAAATATGGCAGAAGATGAAGCTGGTACAATAGGACTATCTACAACCCCTGTCCCAGCTCAGGGTAACTTAACTTAAGATGCGTCTATTCAGCATCACCCATCCCTCTATCACTCCTCATGGGATAGCAGGTGTTCTGGAATAACGCAGGGCAGAGATAAACTGGACAGGGCCAAGCTAGGTCTGCAGGCAGAGAGGGCACCATACGCACTGGGACTTCCTCAGGGACAGGAGGGCTGCTGAAGAAGGTCAGCGGTACCCTGGAGCTAAAGGGAGACGGCCTAGTGGACACCTTGACTGGAGGTTTAGATGGACCTCCCTGGAGAAAAGACCAGGTAGGCTGCTATTTATACTGTGGCAGCTAAAAGCCTTTGCACATACCAAAAATCCTGCTGGGAGTATTGTCCCGAGACATCTCTGTCTGAAATGTTCAAATTCACCACGTTTTCTTGAAAAATTCTTATCTTCAATCCTTCTCTCACATGCACTGCCTCTGTTTTTGTTTTTGACCCAGAGGTATCCAAAGCAACGATGGAATGGAATTTGTACAATGGAGAACACTAGAAACGGACAATGTTTCTAGTTCCTTCTGTTTTCTACCCTGGTAAACTTAAATGGACCAGAAATCATATCACCTGTGTGTAGGAAGATATTTAAAGAAAAGAAAAGAAAGGGGTGGGGAGGCAGCGAGGACTATAAGCAAAGAAAGTAAAATTGGTTAGCATTCCAAACAATTCTGCCCCAGGTGAATTTTCCAAAGAGGCTTCCATGTTGTATGGAATGAGGATTCGACTCCTGTTCTGGCACTTGCTGGCTGGGTAACTTTCAATAAGTTTTTTACCCCTCTAGACCTCAAGGATTTCCTCCCCTGAGAATGGGGACAAGAGCAGTACTTTCTCTCATGGGCTATGCTGAGGAGTAAATGAGTAAAGAGGTAACAGACTTAGCCATGTGCCCATAAGCATTCAGAAGTTAAAATGTTTCACTTTATCGTTTTATTTTTTATCTGTATCACTCTCCTAGTGCCAGTATTATGAGCGATTATGAGTGATCTTGTTTTTTATACTCTTCTATTTATAAATCTCACAAAAATATGTTTTACCTATCCTGAAATTGCCCACTATTTAGAAGAGTTAGACTAGCAATCTTATAATGGTCTCCAAAAAGGTTACTATGAAGACACTGCAAATACACAGGCCAAAGGAGCTTGGAGATTGAGATTTAAGCTGCTATGGATATAAAGACAAAGGAAAAATTCAAGTTTGGGGAAAAATGGGACCATCTAGAATAGGGTAGAAAAGAGATTTTAAAGCTGACACAATGCTGTGTTATCTTTTAATTTTCCTTAAACTGAACCAGCTCTAAACTATTGCCTTACTGGCAGGTTTTTTGCCTTTGTTTATGTTTTTTGCTTCTATCTTGTTTTGCTTGTTTTAATGAGAAGATGTTTTCTATGGGAACATATTTATTTTCTGCCGATAAAGAGGAAATCATGGGGAAGCAGGTTTTACTCTGCTGAACTTACCGAGTCTCTAAAACAAAATCTGCCCATCTATGCATCCGGCCAGGGCAAAGGGCACTTGGCAAGGAGTCAGGCCTGCTCCTTCCTTGACTGGCTTCCATGGCCCTTTCAAATCCAACAGGGCCGAAGAAGAAAAGGGGTCTTCTTTAGCTTCACACAAACTGAGAGCCATTTCGACAAGAAAGCAGCATTGCTTCCCCATGTGTCTTTGTTCGAGTGATAGCAGGCCCATTGAAACCTCCTGATGGAGCTCATTGAAAATAATAGGCCCTATTATCTTCACTGGCAATGCTGCCATGAAGCTTCAAAACCGCAATAATGACAGCACGTATTGGATGTACAGTAGAAAGGCAGAGCATGATTATGGGCAATTTCTGGCTCTTTTCTACACACCTCAGCGGCTAAGGAGGGGCATCTGGGGCAGGCTGGAAAGCACAAGGTAGGGGCACCTTGCAGCTGTGGCCTTTTGTGATGCTTGTATCTTTAGAATTTAAATGCTTTGTCTCATATAATTTGTAAAAGTAAAATATCAATTTTAAAATCTTTTTAGAAACCAGAGTTTATGAGAAACAGACTCTTTGATTTAGTATTGAATAACTCTCCTATTTGGGAGCTCGGCAGGGACTGTTGCTGAGAGGTTAGTAGGAATTGCCAAGAGACAGCCAGCATGGTGAGTCAAAGGGGCCCTGTCCTTACCCCATAGAGGGGCCTTCTGTAAGATCACAAAGACCGTCCTCTCCCCATGCCAACTCCCTCTCTCTCTCTCTCTCTCTCTCTCTCAGTAACCTCAGATTTTCCTGGTAAATCTGATTTCAGCCTATTGGAGTTGGGAGAAACTAATGAGAAGGGGGATCTACCTAAAGGGGAGGAAAACATCAGCCCCCAGAAAAACAAACTGGGCTGGGAACAGACCTATTAGGCTCTGAGAAATTACCAGGAGAAAGTCTCCCCGGGGGGCTCAATGACAGCTGAACAGGAAAGGGCTCCCCCAGGAAGAGAATGGGGTCTATTTTATTAAAGAGAGGGAGGAAAAAAAAGAATATTTGCTTTTGGGGAACCTTTCTTTTTGTCGCTTGTTATTATCTCTGTTTTCAGAAATGAAATGTCTTAAAACCACTAACCAACACACACAGACATTATTTTTTTCATTCGAAACAACTCTAAAGAACACAGTGTTCCGTGTACATCACCCTTGGGGCTTATATTTAATATAAGAACAAGATGGTCTCCCTGCTTGCCTGGTGCCTGACTACAGCTGGGGAGAGGCCCCCGGCAGTAACAACAGCATCCAGCTCTTGTGGCAAAATGGAAAGTGACAAGGAGGAAAAAGATATCTAATCGAAACTGCCCACAAATCCGTCCAATGGCCGAGGCAGGGCGTTACAATCCCCCAGTCCCAAATAGATGATATTGAGAAGCAGCTGCAAGAGCTTATTGGGACTCACATCTACGTAAAAAGTCAAGGTTCTCTCCCATCCCATCTTCCTTCTGGTGTGTCCTCCTTCATATTCAGTCTCGCTAGTGAATACTTTCTAAAGACCCAAACTAGGTGGCAATGTTAATTCATTTGAAAGGGGTTACCTCTTGGGAAACATGTTCCAGTACATCTTACCAGTGTGTATGATGACACACATGCGTGCAACACACGGTCCCACTGTGTCACTCCAAACCACAGAGAGGCCAGAACCAGTAGTGCAGGAGGTCACACCTCTTAGATGCTTGATGTCTGCAAAGCACCATCCTGGGCAGACCTCTGCTCCCTCAGGTGTCCACGTCTGCAGCTACACTAAAAGCTCCCTAAGTACGACAGTTAATCTCCGTGCCCGGCACCTAATGGGCGCTTCATAGATAGCTATATTTGGTCACTCATTCATAGCTCTGTTAGCTAAATATAAAAATCATTACTACTAAAAGTAAAACATGAGAAGGTTTTAAGGGAAAATTGTATTCCTCATTTAAATAGATAACTACTTTAACATCTCTTAAAAATAGAGCTCATGCAGAATCTTATTACATTTATTAAATTTCAAATAAAATTTTCTCTTTTCCTTTTGAATCTTGCAGGGCACTTTTCTCTCAGACCGTGTCACTCTGTCAGGTGCTTTCCTGTTTATATCACTCCACAGAAACGTCAGATCCTGCCTCTGCTTCAGCCATTCCAGGATCTTTGTAGCCAAAAGCACATAGATTTATAGAGTAAATTTCATTATATGTGATTTAATTTCACTCCGACATTCTGTGAGAGACTCTGAAGAGACATCATTTTTTCCCTATTTTGAGGGTAAGGAAAGTGAGTTCCATGAGCTCGTAAGTGACAGAGCTAAAATTAGAGCTCAGGACTTCTGTATGTGTCCTTCATCGTTGCTCAGATCCTCTTTCCCTTAAGAAACATCACTCTAAGTTCCTGGACTATGAACATCCTTTCTTTGTGTTTCTAATATCCTCTTTTTTCAAAAAACTTTCTCCCACTACTCTAACCTCTAGTGAAAATGATAACACATAATGTGTCTAATATTTAACAGTCAAAGTCATCTATATCATCTTATTTTGCCTTCTTAAATTAGCTCTTCCCTAAACGTGGAGGTTAAGGTGGCGTTCTGTCCTATAGGTTGTAAGTATGTAGAGCTACAACTGGGGTCAAGGACTCTAATTCTCGTTCTAGAATCTTACGTGACACCTTTCCACTTCTGAAGCACCTTTTAGCTCTTTATTGATTGGCAATGCGTTCCATACCATTGGAATATTGTCTATTTTTTCCCCATATGTGTTAGTTTCTTCTCTTGTCCCCACCTGTATCCCCAAGTGAATTCTCACTTAATTGACCAAAAAGATGACGTTCTATGATTCTTTTATGTCCTGTTCTTCTCTGTAGCACTCAGCACATTTCAAAGCACATTAATAATTTTCAAGAATCTACTTTTATGAAATTCCTTAAACAGTTGATGAAATGATTGATTGAAAATGTCTCTCTGTCATTATCAGTTCTTTAAATTTTGGAATGATTTATTTTCTGGATTCTTTCTGCATGTTACAGGAATTTGCAGAAGCATGTCCTTACCATTTTTTAGGACCTTAACAGTTGGTAGAACATTTTAACCCTCTATAAATCAGCATTTGTTTCAAGATGGATAAAATGCTTAAATATAAAGCATGAAGTCATAAAAATTCTAGACGAAAATGTAGGAAAAACTCTTCTAGACATTGGTATAGGTAAAAAATATATGATGTAGACCTTTAAGACAAATACAATAATAACAAAAATAAATAGATGGGAATTAATTAAATTAACAGCCTCTGGACACCAAAGGAAATAATCAACAGAGTAAATAGACAACCTACAGCACAAGAGAAAATATACACAAACTATATATCCAATTAAGGATTTTACATAGAACTCAAACAAGTCAACAAGAAAATAATAACCCCATTAAAAAGTAGGCAAGAGATTCAAACAGAAGTTTTTCAAAAGACAGACAAATGGCCAAGAAATGTATGGGAAAAAGTGCACCATCACTAATCATCAGGGAAATGCAAATTAAAACTACAAGGAAGTATCACCTAATCCCTTTCAGAAAGGCTACTATAAAATAATCTATAAATGGTAGATGTTGGTGTTGATGCAGAGAGAAAGGAATACTTATACACAGTTAGTGGGACTTCAAATAAGTACGAGACCTATGGAAACAGTATGGAGGTTCCTCAAAGAAATAAATGTAGACCTACCCTTTGATCTAGCAATCCTACCACTAGCCAAGGGAAAAGAAGTAATTTTACCAGAAGACTCCTTCACTTGAATGTTTACTGCAGCACAATTCACAATTGCAAAGATCAACCTAAGTGCCTATCTATTCATGAGTAAAGAATGCAGGCATACACACACACTCCAAGGGTATGATTCTCCATTAAGAGGGAATAAAATGATGTCTTTTGCAGCAACTTGAATATAACTGGAGAACATTATCTTAAGTGAAATAATCTCAGGAATGAAAAAGCAAATACCACATGTACTCACTAATAATTGGGAGCTAACATATAGCTACACTGGGCACAAAGAGATGTAAAGTACATTGGTAATCAAGAAGGGGGAGGGGAATTAGGAATAAAAACTTACCTGTTGGGTACAATGAATATTATTAAAGTGATGGGCACACTAAAGCTTGTAGAAGGGATCCATTCAACAAAAATATTTGTATTCCCTTAATATTTAAAAAAAAATTAGCATTTGAACCAAGCATCTTTCTAGATTTTGTAGCATGTTCTTGGCCTATTCTTAGCATATTCTTTAGCCATCTCCATGTTTGTTCCTTTTCTTGGATTGTACCCAATGTGTGTCATTAGGCTCATGATTTTCTCACTCTGAACTATCTCAATGTAACAGTCATCCAAGTGAAGTGAAAAAAAAAATGAGCAGATTTACCTTTATAAAAAGGAACTGTTCAGAAAATTCTGGCTTTGAAATTATGCTGGAAATTTCTGTTAGTGTCCTAGTAATAGATGAAAGATATATCTTTTGATTAGACAAATGCCCTTGAAGCCCTTGCATTTTGATTTAAAAAAATAGCTCATATAACTACGGGTATCAGCAAGAAGGCATACTGATAAAATTGAAACACCACTGAATTAAGAGTTCAAAGACTGTGAACTCACTAGACTGGGAGGTCTTAAAGAGTAACTTCTAATTACTAATATTAATATTGCTGATGCACAGATGTTTCTGCCTTATATAAATAAGCTTTCAATAGTCTGTCAGTTGAATGAGTGAATGAATGAATGAATAAAAAAGAAAAAAAAAAGACATAAAGACTAGCTACAAGTAAATCTGTCATAATACTAACTGGGTAACCCAAAGTTAAGTCAATAACTTTTCCATCTCACCTTCTCTATGTCAAAACCTGATTTGACATGATCTACTATCTTCACCTTGAGATTGTTATGAAAATAAAATACTATATGTGTGTTAATGCTTTCTTCAATAGTAGTACTATACATTCTGTATCTGTTAAGAACAGGTTTGACTGCAAGTTACAAAATTTTACCAGCTATAGTTTAAACAAATGGGAGTTCATTTTCCTCACATATACAAAGACCAGAAGTTAGCTAAGGCTGGTATTAATCAATAACTCAATGAGTCAGGGCCTGTGTCTAGTCAAGTCTCTCTACCCTTCTCTCATGATCATACATGAGAGCAGCAGCTCCGGCTGTGACACCATATTCCAGAAAGGAATATGTAGAACAGAAGAAGCGTGATAGAGCTGTGGTGTCTATTTTCTTTTACTTGATAGGCCAAAGTTTCCCCAGAAAACTATACGACAGACTCTGCAGTCTCATTGGACAGAACTTTGTCTCATGATTATTCCTACTAGATTTGAAAGTGACAGAAGGAACTGTCATAACTGACTTTGCTCAATCACGTTTTATTGCCCAGGAATGTGCACACTCTTCCCCAAACAGAATTAGGAAAAATTACATTCAACCATGTCTGCCATGCAAATATCTACAAATGTTATGAATAATATTTCAGAAGGAAAGAAAAACCACTATGTCAGGGCTTCCACCAGACACAAAAGTGTGTGCGCATGTAGGTGGGCGTGATGGTGTTAATAAAGATGAGAGTCTAACTTTTTTCCTCTTGATTACTACTGCCTAGTTTGATAAGGGACTGTCATAAAATAGTCTAGTATGCAATGTCCTTAAAATAATGGATACTTTGAGAATCAAGTTTTATGATGCCACCCTGTGAAAATCCTTGCTTTTCTAGCTTTGCCAAGACAGGGAGTGATGGCCACAGTCTTTGTAATAGAGGGAGCATTGTCTGACTCCCCAATATGTGATACGCTTTAACTTTTGTTACCAAAAGAAGTATTCCATATTATCAGTGCAAAGTGCCTGTAAGAACCATCATAATAATAATTATAGTGTATGACAGAGAAATACATTCGGTCTGAGGTACTCCGGACTTACTCCTTTGCCCTTAATTATAGGATCAACCCAATACCCATTCCTGTAGTCTCTGGTGACCCACAAGCTTCTTTGGCTTGAGTTTGTCTGGCATAGTTAAATAGGGTATTTATTCCATTATTTGTTCGACTATGATACTGGTTCCCCCTCCTTACCCTTTTTTATACTCTCAATTAAATACTCTGCTTATTCTCCGTTTTGGAAGTTGCTAGAACCTAGTGCTCTGACTCTCTGCTTACTTATAAAGTCAGTGTTTACTCTGTTGAACCCATCAGTGTTTAAAAGAAAAAAAAAAAAAAGAAAGCAGCCTTCTGTGACCCAGGCAACGACAAGAAGTCACAATTTATAACTGCCAAATTACCAAGTAATTGTATTAATACCAGCTTCTTAAACAGTAGAAAAAGGTGCTTTAAAAGCCATTGGCTACATGGCTAGAATACAATCCTACATGAAATATCAGCTATGTTGCTTTTTTTCTCTCACACACAGTAGAGCCTGGAATTTTTACAGTTTAACATGATGCTTCAAGGTTATACCGTTGCCATACAATAGATTTCTTTGTTTTAAGATTGCAAAAAATACTACATATTTTATTGCAATAAACTTCTCATTTCTATAGCCACATAAAAACCAGAGGACTTTTGAATTAGCCAGAAGATTCTTGGTAATAATTTATATCTATAGCTATAATTAGAGCTCCCTGTTTTTATTAAACATACCCCCCAATATATTTCATTTTCAAGATAGAAGTTTTTACATGATTAGGCATCTATAGATTGATGTTTTGATCTGTTTTGTGTTTCCAGAATACCACAGATTGGGTAATTACAGTTCTGGAGGCTAGAAAGTCCAGGACTGAAGGACAGACACCATGTAGTGAGGACTTTCTTGCTGTGTCATTCCATGCTGGAAGGCATTCCATGGAAAGAGACTATGTGCAAGGGACACAAACGGCAACTAAAGTTTTCTTTCATCAGCCCCCTCCCATGATAAATAATCCTCTCCTTCAATAGAGCATTAATCCATTCCTGGGAGCAGAGACCTCATGATGTAATCGCCTCTTAAAGGGCTTACCTGGTAACACTTGTACATTTGAGATCAAGTTTCCAACCCATGAATTTAGGGAATTCATTCAAACCATAGAAATGTTTCTGTATTTATATAGAAGCTGGTTTTTTGTCATTGCTTTTTGTTGTCATTTGTTTTGTTTTGTTTTTTTCACCTTGACAAAGTAAAATCATTCTGTTCTTGGCTGCTCTTCTAAATTTGATTCTTTACTTTGTAGTCCATTTGGGATTAATGTGAACTAATAACATCAACTATTCTTATAGGATCTAAAACTCATTCAAGACAGTTAGAACCATTATGCACTCTAGGAATAAGGTCTGGACTCTGTGAACTTTTCCAGAAACTTCAAGAATATTTGTAACTGGTAAAGAAACTTTGCTGACTTCAAAATAGTTAACAAAAACTAAAAATTTCAAAAATGTGCATTAAGATGTCTACAACACATAATATTGACAATTATTAAATTTCAATTTCATAAAACTTCTATTTCATTAAAAATTTTAATTTCCCCACTTTGAATTCTCAAGCATATAGGATAATTGCTAAAATTCAAAAGCAAACTTTTAATAAGAAAATTTTTGAAACTGTTTAAATTCCAGGTTTCTTTTTAGTGTGGGATTTGAGTATGTTCACTATAATGTAGTATAAGGTCTCCACAGATAGAGGGCCTAGGGTTTATGGTGGTCCTTCAGTGATCTGGTCATTATCCCGTTGGCCCCCCCACCAGGAGTCCATTGTGTAACATGTAGACTGTATGGATGATTTGGTTGTACTACTGTGCTTTTACTCTAACTCCTTTCCTTTCCCCTGGGGCTATGATAAGAGCCATGTTTATTGAATTATCACATGTGAGACCCTATGTCCAGAGTCCAAATGCCTTAACTTTTTTAATCCTCTTCAACTGATAGCCCTAGGAAAATAGGCTGAATTATCTTTATAGATATGTAATTGTTGAAAGTTAAGTAACTTGCCAAAAATTGCACCAATAGAAAGTATTGAACAGGGTAAGGAAATGAGACTTTGGCCATTGCTACCTTCATCATATTTTCTGCAGAAGGTAAGAATATTGTTGTCAGCTCCACTATTTGCCAAATGAATTCATCCACTTTTACTAAAACTTCTAAATAATTAGGCAGGAAAAAGTCATATAATTATGGTTTGAAGTTTCCAGTGCAGGCCAGAAGGCTGTGCAGAGTTCCTGGGCCTTGAAATATTGTGGCAGCTATGGAGATATTTTTTCCTCTCTTCATTTCTTCATCCTCTGTCTAATTCAAAATATAAACAATACTAAACTTCAATATAGAAATAAGTTAGGCAGAGCCCTAGATTTTTCTATGTTGATTGCTTTTTTCTGAAATATATATTATTTCAAAATTTTTTCTTATTGACATAACTTTTTGTACTAGCATCCTAAGTATAAATTTGGTCTGTGTGATGGTTAATATTGTCAGCTTAGAGTGTTTTGGATGAGATTAACATTTAAAGCAATGAACTTTGAGTAAACCAGATTGCCCTCTATAATATGGACAGACCTCATCCATTCAGTGGAAAGCTTTTATAGAACAAAAAGACCAGACTCTCCAAGCAAGAAAGAATTCTCCAGCAGATTGCCTTCAGACCTCATCTGTAACATCATTAGTTCACTAGGATGTGTAGCCTACAGGCCCACTTGCCAGCTTCCAGAATCACATAAGCCAATTCCTTGTAATAAATCTCTTTCTATGTATGTACACATATCCTATTGTTCTGTTTCTCTAGAGAACCTTGATTAATACTGTCTCTCTGTTGAGTTTATATTCCAAAAGGCCTGTCCTCAGTCAAGTATCCCAAATCTATGCTGTTTTTTTTCTTAATCTTAATATCTGAATTCTCAGTTCACTATGGTATTGCTTACTTTGCAAGTAGATGAACTGTTCACATAGAAACTTGGAGTTTTTCCCTCTTCTATTATGCTAAGAACATACTCTACAAATACCCTTTTTCTTGGATCTCTTATCAAAGTTTGACCTCAGAAAAAAGATAGTGTAATTATGAGCCTGAGCTTTAGAATCAGATCTCATTTCGGTCCCATTGCCCTGTGACCTCAGGCAAGTCACCTTGACTCCCATGACCCTTATTGGCAAAACATGAAAATGCTTATCATTTCTAATCATTGGAGAAATGCAAATCAAAATCACTCTGAGATTTCACCTAACTCCGTGAGAGTAGCCCACATCACATAGTTCCAAAGCTGCAGATGCTGGCATGGATAGAAGAGAAGGAAACATTTTTACACTGCTGGTAGGACTGCAAACTAACATAGCCTCTTTGGAAAGAAGTATGAGAATCCTCAAAGAACTAAAAGCAGACCTTCCATTTGATCCCACAATTCCATTACTAGTTATCTACCCAGAAGAAAAAAATCATTTTACCATAAAGACATTTGCACTACAATGTTTATAACAGCTCAATTCATAATTACCAAGGCATGGAATTGACCCAAGTGCCCATCAATCTATGAATGGGTTAATAAACTATATATGTATACCATGGAATACTATTCAGCTATAAGAAATATGGAGACTTTATATCTATTGTACTAACCTGGATGGAGTTGAAGAACATTGTTCTTAGTAAAGTATCACAAGAATGAAAAGGCAAGTATCCAATGCATATATCTTCAATACTAATATGAAGCCAACAGATAAACAATTACAAGCCCACATGAGAGAAAAACACAATTAAATTCAAGTGGAGGAAGGGAGAGGAGGGAAAGGGGTCAAGGAGGAGAGAGGGAAACTGGTAAGCTCTCATCTAATGTGCACAATGGAAGGGTATACAGCACACGCCCTAGGTGAAGGGCTTACCTACAACTTAAACTTTACCTAACAAATGCAAACAATATAACCTAATCATTTGTAGCCTCATATTAATCTGAAGTGAAAAAATAAATTTAAAGAGTCCATTGTAGTATGTTGATTTTTCTAAGTATTACATTATTAAGCAGGTAAGCATACACGTAATTCCTTACCTTTAAGCTATAACGCTTGGCCACTGGTAAAAGTGGACTTATGGATAACTAATTAAAGTTCCTTTAGAAATTTCTCCATGGGCCCATAATGGTAAAGATTCAAGAGCCTACATAATAACTGAAAGAACCTGAATATGAACTGGTCATATATGCAAAGGTCTGACAATTAAGTTTGCAAGCTCATCCTAGAAAAAATGCTACATTCCTCATTGCTGAATATCATCATGGTCACTTTCAAAGTACTCCCCTTTTGAAGATATGCACTGACACCAGTACCTAGTTCATCCTTCAAAGCAATTTTGGAACTCTTTTTCTGGAATGACCATCAGAGCTGTCATGGCACAAAGTTGGAACAATTAAGTTTGTGAACTTGCCACTGTGTGCTTCTGCTGGCAGCACTGTACAAGCAACTCAAGTAAGATTTCATAACCTTGGTATATCAATGTCTCACCACTGTGTTTGTGTTGATGTGTGGCACTGTCTTGCTGAGTGGTGTTCATTATTGTCATTGTGTCACAGCTTTACTGTGCTGTATGGCAACAGCTCTGACAGTCCTTTCAGAAAAAGAATTCCAAAGTTGTTTTGAAGGGTGGACTAAGCACTGGCATTAGTGCATAGCTTCCCAAGGCAAGTACTTTGAAGGTGACCATAGTGACACTCAGGAATGAGGCATGTAGCATGTTTTCTAAGATACATTTGAGAACTTAATTGTCTGACCATATATATACCCCTTTTCAACTATCTGCTGTCCTATTTATAGTAGCAGGCTTCAACCAACTTACAGCCCTATAATAACATATTACTTCTTATTTTCCACCTATCATTTTACTTACCTCCATTGCTAACCAATCAGAACTGCTCAATTCCCACCTGCTGTCCAGCTGCTGAAAATTTTGTGGGCAATTGTGTTAGATGCCCATTGTTCCCTTTTTTTTCTCCCTTAACTGGTCTAGCAAATCTTCTCTGATTAATCTAGCAAAGACAAGTTTGGTCACTGCTTACTCTACCTAAAAGATACTCTTCTAGGATTTAGTAAAAGCCCAACCTATCTTGGTTTTCATGTCATTTTCATGCTCAAGAATGACAAGTTTCTTACGTTTTTCTTAATATACTAGGTATCCAATTTGTTATAACTGATGCTATGAAATCCTAACTTTCACCAGGAAAACATTAGAACATGAATCCCAGTGCTTCTAATAGAATTTCATTTTTGTGTCTAGGTTTTTTTTTAATTATAAAAGTAATTTCATTTAAAACAACACCAATATAAAAGCCCCTTTCAGTAAGTTTTATCACTGGTGATAACATTTTCCTCCATTCTCAAGAACATGGAAATCAAATGAGTTTCAATTTTAAACCCATCAAAATCTCCTGTGAATGGTGTCCTAGCTAAGAGCTATGCCTCAGAGTTTGATTCTTAGAGAATTTCCAGAGAATTTCCTAAAGGCCAGCTTTCCCAGGGGCTGTTTATTATTCGGAAGCCCTCATCTCATAAACAACTGAATTAGTTCACATTAACCACCATCAATGGCAAAAGTACACAAAACATAAAGAAATCACCTAAAATAATGTTTTCGAACCAGCTGCTAAATTAAGTAATGTATTTGTTTTATTGCACATTTGCATAATAGGGCAAACTCAAAACTCTCTGTAACAGATGTGCTGGTGGCAGGGAGATTTGATTACTGGCTTCTGTTATTAATCACTGCACAAATCTTAAATGATTTGTTTCTACAGTTTGATCAATTTACATCTCAGAACTTACATTTATGCACACAATGTGGAGATAAAGCATCTGTTCTCACCTTTCGTGTAGGCATCAATATATTTATGGGGACTGAAGTTTTGTTAACCAAGGCACAGGGGACTTTGGTCAAAGACTTAAAAACTTCATGAAAGTTCCTTAGAAAGAGTCTTTATAAAAGATCCTTATGACCTAGTTTGGTCATTTGTCACCAAGCTAGGTGATAAATAAAAGCCATTTTTTTCTGAACAATTATATTCTGATGTCTATTGTTTTGTCTCATATTTGAAAACAAACAAAATATAGGATTTTGAAATTCATATGTTTGAACCATGGGTATTCTCAATTCCTATAAACCACTTTAGAATTTTAAAGAGCTGCAGGGTACCATGGTATCATTGAGCACTACTGTACATAATTTTAAAAATTATCTTTCCCCTTTTAATTTTACATTTGACATTTCACAATCCTATATCTATGATTCTCATCAGCATTTTAAATAGGTGTAATACATTTTAAAATGGCATGCCTAAATAAAAAAAAGTAAAACAAAGGCGATAGAAATATTTTTTCATTAATTTCCAATTAACCATGATAAATGCATTGGTTCTACACATAAATGTTACCCTAACAAGTCAAAACACTAAATAATGTGATTTTTTTTCCCATTGTGAGCACTGCAGCTATTTTGTAAGCAAATACATAGACAAAACATCCATAAAATGAAATTAACAATTCAGCTCATCAATTCCAGGGATTTATTTATATTATAAGGCTTGCTATAAGTATCATTGCTTGCTTTAATGATTTACTATTTGGGTCCTAACATTTCTCTTAATGCTTTATACATTTTAATATATATCCTATTTGATTAATTTTGATCTCTTCCACAAGCAGGATGACTAAATAGCACAGAAGAGTAAGTATTAGGGATTTATTTTTTCTCATCCTATTCTGTTTCCCCAGCTTAGCCTCCTAGTTCTTCCTGGCAAAAGGGGTGGGGGGGAAAGAAAGAAAAAGAAAAGAACCCAGGTCTGAAATTAAATGCATCATTTCTGAAAACTGGATGAAATTTCAGATAAAGACTTTGTTTTTAATGCTTAGGAAAAAATTAAAATGTATATATTTTTCTCAGTCAGAGGCAAGACTGTTATGGTTGCAACCCCTGCCTTTTTATAGTTCATCCTGGGAGCTAATGAAGCATTGCATATTGGTTTCAAATTCAAAGCATATGTAGTCGCTGAGGCATTTTTTTCTTTATGTACCTGATTTCAAAAGGAGCCCCAAATGTGGTCATCTTAGAAAATGTAATTTGGTTGAGTACTAAAGAACTTTTTCCCAGACGACAAAAACCTTCCCCTTTGAGCTGCCTATGAGAACGCAGACTGGCTGTGAAGTATGTTCACCACTCTCTGTGAAAAATGTACAGAAGCTGATGAAAATATATTAAAGGACTGACATGTCAAGGGCATGAAGGGCATTGGGCAAATTTGGATAAATGTGTCCAGGTTTCACAGAATCAGAATCAGAAGTGAGTTAGAGGACAATGTAAAAAGATGTTGAAGAGGATAATGCAATTCCGACAACAAACTTAACAGCATTACACATCCACAGCCATCTCCGAAGTCATTAACGCTGTTGCCGGGGGTGTCTGCCAAAGAGGCAGATGTCATTCTGCCACAACTTGGCATCTGATGCTTGTCATTTATAAGAGAGAATCGAGTGAGGACTGTAATTAGTTGTGTGCTGAATGGAACCTTCCTTCTGACTCCATTGGCATTTTTTTCTTTTTTTTTTTTTTCTACTCTTAAGCACATAAAGAACAAAGCAGGGGAACTGATCTGCCCTTCGGACTCCTAAAAGCTCATGTTTTTCCCCCTGAGGGAAAGCACAGCTTATAGTTTTTTTTTTCCATTAAGCATTTATTGTGCTATTCAGAGATGACAGACATGTTCCTGGACCCCCCAAAGCATATGCTCCATTGGAAGAATCAGACACGCAAACAAATCAGTTACAAATATACCCTGGAAAGCGCTATGTTGTGGGTATTGGATTAAAAATGGTGTCATGGGAGTGCAAGGAGTGGAACAACTTCTCTTTGGGGATTTGGGGAAAGGCTCCACAGAGGAGGAGACACTCAAGGATGAGCAAGCTTTTGGCTGGTGGGTGAAGAAGTGAGGGGTGCACATTCCCACAGAAGAAATCATGTGTGGACCAGTGATTATAAAACTATTAAATCATTTATTAAAAGTCTTTTGCACTCTAGGAACAGTAAGGATTTACATCTGATGAGACTCAAAAGCTTGTAGCCTTTCTAGATGAAGACTGATTGTGTTGGAGCAAAGAAGAACATACCTATTGAATCCTTAATGCCTATTTTTTTTTTCTTAAAATCACTGAAACATAGAAAATCCAGTGCCTATAAACTCAGGATAATTCCCCTATCTCCTTAATAATAAAAATAGCTAATGTTTGATTGCTTTCTTAATTTAGTTAAGCAATTCCATCTAATTCTTACCACAAACTGATGAAATACATGCTATTATTATTTTCATTTTACAAATGAGGAAAAGGAGAATTAGGGATGATAAATACAAGACCCCAGTTCCCTCAGTAGACATCCAGCAAAGGTTGGAGAATCCACAAAGCCTGTGGCCCCGCTCTCCAACACTATGCCACGTATATCGTTCACAGAGCTGTGTATGTAGCACTTGCAGATGGTCGCGCCAATGGCTGGGAAAGTTTCAGTTTCCTAAATGAAGAGAATGCAGTCTAGCAAGTCCCTTCAGAATCACTGATACATTTCTCCAGATTAAATATAGAAATGACACTAAAAATATATTTTTTAAAAAAATTAATCAGGATAGAGGCCAGGTGTGCTGGCTCATGCCTATAAACCTACTACTCTGGGAGACTGAGGAGGGTGGATTGCTTGAGCTCAGGAGTTTGAGACCAGCCTGAGCAAGAGCGAGACCCCATCTCTACTAAAAATGGGAAAAATAGCTGGATATGTTTGTGGGAGCCTATAGTCCCAGATATGTGGAAGACTGAGGCAAGAAGATTGTTTGAGCCTAAGAGTTTGAAGTTCCTGTGTGCTATGATGCCATGGCACTCTACATAGGGCAACAGAGTTGAGACTCTATCTCAAAAAATTAATTAACTAATTAATCAGGATCAAAACATTACCTGCCCATATCCAAGTATACTCATTAGGTACTGAAATCCCAGACTGAAGGGCTAGTTTCTTTACTTTTTAAGGTCTTTTTTTTTAATTTCAAAATATATTTAATAGAATGTAGAGATATTCATGATTTTAAATAATGTGTTATAAAACTATATATATGTAGTATAGTGATTGAATTTTTTTAAAGGATAAATGTAAATATGGATCAGAAACTTACCTATAGTATGCAAATCAAGATAGTATTAAATATATGAACATGAGGATTACAAAATGAGTTTCAAAAAATTTTTCATTTTTCTCCTATTAATAGGTGGAACTTATATAATCAGAAGCATAAAACATCAATAATGGAGAAATCCTATAGGACAGCAATTTTTAACCCATGTGCTGTGAGAGAATCTTAGGTGTGCCACAGAAATATTTAAAGATTATTAATTAAATTACTTTAAAAGAAGTTCAAAGTATATTACGTTTATTCTTTTTTTTACTCTTTGTCTTATCAACATAATTTAAATGTGCTATGGAAGTTTAACTATAGATTCCAGTGAGATAAAAATGTTGACTACACCAATTGTTGGGTGGTGATTTCTTGCAAGGAGAGAAGGACGGCTTGGCCGTGAGTGCAAGTTCACTCTTGGAATTATATGAAAGCAAGAAACGACTACTACGCTGGGTGGCAGTAGCAAAATGTCTTTATTCTCAACATCTTTTATAGTAAACTAATCATGTATACCACATTGATCAATAATCCTAACATCCTCTATTCTTATCTTAAACTATAGAAAAGACAGAATGTCCGGGAAAGTAAGATAATCGTTTTAAGACCAGCCTCAAGCTATTCCTCTCTAAAGACCTAAAACAACCCTACATTATCTTACTTCTATTGTCAAAGTTAAAGGTCAGGATAAACAGGGGAGTAAAACTTTTTTTCTGCCATGTACTCAATTAAGTTTCCAAGAAACAGGCTCAATGATTCTGTTTTCCTGTGGCTTTGGAGACCCGCTGCTATTATGATGGAGTGTTCCTTCACTCACATCAACGTTTGAGTCGTGTCCCCTGCACGATGGGCCATCTCAACCCTTATCTGGCAGCCTACTGACTGCAGAGTCAGGGTTCCATGTAGGAGACTGTTACGCCTTGTCTGCAGGGCCCCACCATGCTCTCCCAGGTTGCTAGGCCTCGACAAAGACGCACAATACTCATGAGTCTTTTCACTCAGTTTCTGGAATTAAAAGAGCACATTTCATTTAGTTAGTTTTATGTGGGAAATCATCCCACATAAAAAAGGTTGAAAAACTTTATTATAATACAATGGACTTCAAAGTCAGAAGACACTTAAGAGAACCATGGGAGGGAGGCAGCAGGTCTTGAACTCACCTGAGAAGGATCAAGACCTCCTGGAAACTGTTAGGCAGGCAGTTAGCTAGATCTGATCAGGGTGGATGGTGGATGTGGTTAGGCTGTCTTAGACTGCTTTGGGCCTCACCTGAGATATTATGGGAATCAGGCTGATAAAGACTTCCCAGGTAGTTTGTTTTGAGAAGAGAGTTAATTAGGATCCTGGGAAACTTCCAAGAAGCAGCTGACATTCCTCAAAGTTGTGTAAAAAATCCAAAACTGTGCTTTCCACAGGCTCTGCAGTCACTAGGATAGGGTCTGACTTGCTTTGCAGGTTGTGAGTAAACTTTATTTTCTTGCTAAAACTTTACTTGCTCTGTTCAAATATTTCAGCAACTACCCTGAGCCATTGTGCTTCTCTAGCAAAATCAGCCAGTAAATGAAGAGCCATCTGCTACACAAAGATTTCACTGGGAGCACCTCAGTTGACTTGATCCCTCTACACTATGAAATTCTGAGGCTGCCCTGCTATTCCTCAGGGGCCCAAACTCTTCCAGAATACCCAGGATATGGTCCTTTACCCACCTACCTATTACTAGAGATTTAGAAAAGCTCTAGTAACCAACAAGAAACCAACTATACTGGCTTCAACAATAAGGAAATTATTTCTCATAAAATGAGTCCAAAAGCAAAGTAGCTACTAGAAAGGCCCAAAGACAGCTGGGACACTGGTCTGTGCCCCTCTCTACTTAGCTTTAACTTGTATCCTTCTCAGTGCTGAAGCTGCAATGGCCACTCCAAGCAGCATGTTCAGGCAGGCTCTCCTGAGGCAGGAATGAACCCACCCCTTTCTTGTGGCTTTAAGAATGAGAAAACCTCTCATGGAAGGCCATAGTAGCCTCTTTCTCATAATTCATTGTGTCCACTAAAAGCTCGTTATTGAATTTCCTTAATTGGATTTTTGGAAAGTCCAGTTTCCACTTATCTTCTTTTCAGTTGTGAGCTACAATTTTACCTCCTGGAGGCCCAATTTTGGAGCATTCTGATGGATGGAAATGTGCCCATCATGTTAAAGATAAAAGGGGACAAGAATCCAGTTCTATCAACTCATTGTGGTGATAATAATTATGATAAAAAGCTAGGTAGGCTGTATCTCTAGATGCAGTGTCCAGGGCATTGGGAGGTGATAAAAATGGAGTAAACAAACCTCTACACAGATTTTATGGATAAAATGGACTTATTATTCTAAAAACGTCTATACACATTTTAGGAACGGTTAAAACAAAGTGCCTGGCTCAGCAGCATTCATCATGGAAGGTATAGGGCATTTTTCTGTCTCTTAGCATCAGAAGACTTGGTAAGCTAAAATCCAGGCACAAGTAACATAGACTATGTGCCACTTACTTTGCAAGCTGTGTAAGGTGGCAACAGGTGAGGAGAAAAGTGGACCCAGCCCTGATATTTATAGTTCCAAGACAGCCAATGAACAATTGGACCTAAAGTTGGGCTTGAGAAAATGGAAGGATGATTTAAATATAAAGAACCTCCTTTATAGGTGGGCCAAGGTATTTCCTGGTTGTAGGAGGAGTCCCATTCAAAAGTGGCATTCCTGTCCTTTTAGAACCGTTTCTGCTCAAATGCCAACATTGTGTTCTGGAGAAGGAATGTTCCTTCAAGCTATGAAACTCATTTCTATTCATCTGGGTATGCTTAAGTATCTAATCTGCCCTCCAGCTATGCAAGATGAGTCACCATCTTGGCCAGATTATGAGCCTTTGATAACAAAGGGACTGGGTTAAAAATTTTTTAATAAGGAAGGCATTATGCCAAAATAGACCCTACAACAGCTGGAGCTCCTTGATATTGCAGAGGAGTGGGCTGTATAGGTAGCAGACAGCAATACTGGTCAGTGTCATCTGAGGTGTCACAATGCATGGCTGGTCAAGGTCTGGGACATCCATAAACTTCATTCTTCAGCAGCCCCCTTCCAAGCCACTATACATAAAATAGCAAACAAACAAATTCTGTGCTTCTTAGGCAGATACAGCATTCCTTTTAGCCTGGACTTTTGAGGCTGGCATTGTAGAATTCAGATGCTTCTAAAGTTCAAAAGGCTGCTTAAAGGGGCCCCACTGGATTGCAAAATCGAAGATCGGAAACTTCTCTCCAATTCTACTACTTACACCTTGCTCAGGCAGGTAATGCTTTCTTCTCTGTATTACTTCCACCTGCCTTTTAACTCCATATTCTTATTAATCTGTTTTACACAGAGCAATCAGTGTTGCCAAAAAATGTAAACTAGATCATATCACATCACACTATTGCTTAAAATCCTTTAATGTCTTCCTTTAATTTAAAATGAAACACAAACACCTAATAACTCTCAAAGACCAGGCTCTCTACAAGTGCATTTCATCTGGCCCTTTCCAGGCTCCAGTCACATGATTGTGTTGCAGGAAGACAAGGCCCAACAAAGAGAAGGAGCACCCAAACACCATAGTTATAAGAGGAAGGGCTTTATTCATCGGCCGGGAGCTTACGGCATAGAAAATTTCCAAATGGCCATGCTCCCCGACTGGCTTGGTCTTTCCTTTTTTATTGACAGTCAAAAAGTTCCACCCTACAGGCACCCTTCCCATTGGCCAGTTTGAATCAAGGGGGAGATGCTACTCCAGCCCCTACAGAACTACAGGATTTCACAGAACTTGGAAAGTTCCAAGTTCCAGGGAGTTAAGCCTGTAAATTCCCAAGAGCTGAGTCACCATGGAGAGGGCCCTGCAGGTGCATCCTCGTGGTCTCCCTGAGAAGACTTGTTCTCCGGGACCTTACCCTCTCCAGTATCCTCTCTCAATTGCATGCTCATTCTCACAAACAAGGTTGCTCACACATGGTAAATTTTGCAGAATCTCTCTGCCTAAAATGTACCCCCTGCTTTCCCATCACAGTTCCCATCACTGTTTGCAAGTCTATTTTGTCAAGTTCTAGTCTCACTGTCAAGTCAAGAATAGAAAGGCTATTCCTGATCATACAACATAAAATTAGTCTTTGGATTATTTTCTTAGTAATTTGTAATTTTAACTGTGTATGTATCTGGGGTTTTTTTTATTTCCATAATGAAGTTTCTGAGTGAAGGGGCCATGTCTGCCTCATTCTTTTTATTGGTGTCCCTTGTCTCTGGCAAGATGATACGTAATGTGTCATCAAAGAATATTTATTAAATGAGTACCTCAATGAATAAGGAGGAAAGTAGAAGAAAAAATTCCATTTCCTCTGAGAAATCATCTTCCAACTGAAGATATGAAGACTTTTGTCCCTGGCTTCTTTTGGGGGCTGTTGTCCTTGTTAATGTTAGCTCCCATTCACTGAGGCATGTTTGTTAATGTTGTTCTAGAGACCAGACATCCTGAGAGATGTCAGACACAGTTTCTTTCCTGATGATCTAACTGAAGTGTAAATAATCCATGAGAAAAAAAAATGACCACAGAAGACTGGCGCTTTGAGGAGATTTTCATGAAGAATTCTGCAGGGATTTGAGATCAACACGGAAGGAGGAATTAGAAATCAGAAACCATATGACAGTGGGAAAAGGGCACTCAAGAGAAGTACAATAGGAACATTAGAGAGTGAATAGAATGTACGGAAGAGATGAGAATATATACATATATATATATTTGGTTTGACAGCAAATATTTGGATACTTCTTGTTAAATATATTATGTGTGCCATTATTTATCCATTAATCACCCCCTGTGCAAATATCCTCATTTGATATTTTGACCCATAATTTGAACTGTGTTATTTTTACCTGTAACATCTGTTTTACTATCCAGTGAGATTACAAACATAATATAAGCAGGGGACTTATCACACGCATCTTGGTATTCATAGAGTTTCAGATTATCCAAATCAGAAACCACCCTGGCTATGTCTTCTACCTGCGAACAATGACTCTCTGTGGAATATGGAAAAAAGGATCATCCAGTCCAGGCTCTCAATAAACTTTTCACAGGAAGATTCTCATGAGGCAGCTTGTTTCAATACCAAATAGTTTTATGTGTGGCCACAAATTCTTAACTTTCTTTCCTTCTCAACTTTTCACTGCTAATCCTAGTTAAATCCTCTGAAATTATGCAGGACAGAAAAATATTAATCCTTTCCTTCAAAATAGTACCTTGCATATTTGAAGGCAGAATTATTTTTCTTTTGTCTGTTATTCTTTAAGCTAAATATTCCTATTTTCACTAGCTGTTCCTCGCAGATATTAGTACTCATGTTCAATTACATCTATTTTCTTAAACAATTGAATAATTTTTTAAGCTCCATGACAGCATGGACTCTGCCTGTTTCATTTACACTGTATTCATCTCACCCATAATTATGACTGATGTATAATAGGCAATCAAAAATTTTTAGTTGAATAAATGAAGGATTAAGAGTACAAGTTTTCTTTCACCAGAGTAATAAAGCAAGAAAAAGACATAGCAGGCATCCAGTTGCAAAGGAAGAAGTAAAACTCTTTTTATTCAGAGACAACATTATTATATGTGCCGAAAATATATGGAGTATCTAAAAGATTCTAGAACTAATAAATGAGCTTAGCAAGGTGGCAGGACACAATATCAACTATACAAAACCCGATTGGATTTCTACCTCCTGGTAGTAAGAAATAAGAAATTAAAATTCAAAATATAATTTTTAATAACATCCCCAAATATGAGAAAATTAAGAAAAAATTTGACAAAAGATATATAAAAAATTACACTAAATATTATGAAACATTGCTTAATAAAAGGAAATATAAATAAAAGAATAACCATGTTTATGATAGTTATGAGTTAGAAGGCTCAATATTACTAAGATGTCAATTTTCCTTAAATTGATCTGCAGATTGAATGCTATCACAATCAAAATGCTAAGAGGCTTTTTTTGAGGAAACTGATAAGTTGATTCTAAGACTCTTATGGAAATGTAAAATAAGTAGTATAAACAACTTTGAAGAGTAAAATCATTGGGTAGGCTGATGATGCCTGAATTCATTTGTGTGTGTGTGTGTGTGTATATATATATATATATATATATACACACAAAGATTAGTATAAAGCTATTCATCAAGAAAATATGGGATTGGCTTAAACATAGACAAGTAGATCAAAAGAACAGAATGGAAAGTTTGGGATAGACCCATACATAATAAACAACCACAAGCAAATTCAATGGAGTAGGGGTAATCTTTTTAACAGATTTTATGATCCATACTTTGAACCATAAACAAAATTTTTTCCAAGGAGATCATATACTTAAATGTAAACCTAAAACTAAATACTTCCAGAAGAACATGTAGGAAAAAAAAATTGTGACCTTATGTTGGGCTGATTTCATTGGTTAGACACTAAAACATGATCCATGCAACACAACATTGGTAAGCTAGCTGGACTTCATCAAAATGAGCAGTTTCTACTCTTTGAAAGATACCATTCAGCAAATAAAAGGTAATACACAGACCGGTAGAAAGTATTTGTAAGTATGATGGAAAGAATTGTATTAATATTTAATGAACTCAAAATCCAATGAACAGAAAACAATAAACCCAATAAAAAAATCCACATGAGATTTGAACTGACACTTCACCAAAGCAGACATGCTAATATAGCAAGTGAGCACACACAAAAAAGATGCTCAATGTCATTAGTCATTAGGGATAAACAAATAAAGACCCTAATAAGATGCCTCAACAAACCCATTCAAATGGCTAAAATTAAGAAGACTAATCAAAGCAAGTGGTCATTGGGATATGGCAGAATTGGAATTCTCAAGCATTGCTGGTGTGAACATAAAATGCTAGAATCAACTTAAAAAACAGCTTTGCTTTGGTGGGACCACACCTATGGTGCATCTTTCAAGGGTACATGTGAAAATTACTAGGTGTAGAATATAAATGTCTTAACACAATAACTAAGAAAATGCCATGAAGACTATGTTAACCAGTTTGATGAAAACATTTCAAATTGTATATAAAACCAGCACATTGTACTCCATGATTGCATGAATGTACACAGCTATGATTTAATAATAAAAAAAGCTTTGCAGATTCTAAAAAAATTAAACATACACTCACTGTTATCGAAGACAAATAAAAGCATATCTTCGTACAAAGATTTTATCTTGCATGTTAATGTGTACAGTAGCTTTATTTACAATAGTCTCAAACTAGAAACGGCAATGACTCCCCATTAATTGACAAAGGAATAAATTGTGGCATGTTCATACAGTGGAATAATATTATGTGGTAAATAAGAATAGTACATAAAGCAGCACGAATGACTCTCAAATTAATTATGCTGAATGAAAAAAATTGCGAGAAGAGTGCATACTATAAATGTTAATTTTTTACAAAATTCGAGAAAATGCAAAGTAATCAATAATGCAGAAAACAGATGAATTTTACCTGCGAGGGGGAGGGAGTGGTGAGGAAGGGAGTGATGAGGGAGGGGCACAAAGGAAGGCAGGAGGAAACTATTGGTAATATCTGTGCTCATGTTCTTGATTGTGGTGAAAATTTTACGGGTATGTAACATGTCTAAACATAACAAAATGTGTGCAGTGTTTCACATGCCAAGTATGCCTCACTAAAGCTGCTATAAAAGAATACTTGAAGTCGGTTAGGTCTAGATTTAGGTCTCTCCTTGTCCACTCATGTGCTGTCTTCCTTCACACAAGTTATTTAACATCTCATTATTTGTATTCTAATCGAGTCTATTAAAATCTCTTCAAACTTCACAGAAGTGATGTGAATGCATGTAACAAGGTATCTCCGATGGGCTCCAGCTTCCCCACGTGTAACCACTGATTTGCAAAGGGACTGAGGAGAGTTTTTTCTTGGGGGGACAGACGTCAATGGGGGGGACAAATGATCTCTGTTCCCCATTGAGCTTCTGCCATATTCAGCTATGTCTGATGGACTGGCAAGGCAGTGGAGGAAATCTGATTTCTGGCAAGGTGATGAGAAGCCCTCAAGATGGAATTTCCCCAAAGGGAAGCAGGAGTCTAAAGGATGCTGCGTAGGGGTATAATATGTGCCAGCTGTGGCAACGGGCAAGCTACCAGAGCTCATGTTAATCCAGCTCTCCTAAAGATAGGTGTGCTCTGTGAGGACAGGACCGAGTCCCTGTGACATGGCAGGGCTGCCTCACAATAGTCTGTATATTTTATTGTACAGGCATATTTATTATAGCACATCCCCAACAGAATACCTCTCTGTTCTCAAAAATACCACTGCAGAAATCAGGTCTCCAGTGTTGGACACCACTGTGGTGTCTCATGCACCAAGTGGAGGGGTTTCCACTTCCACTGATAGCCAGGAATGGCCAGTGCTGACGTACAATGTCAGTCCTCAAACTAATGAAGGTGTGAATTTTCTTCAAGCCAGCAGGTGATATTCTGCCACAAAAGGCTGAGTATTAACTTTAATAAAACTACGTTTATCTCTATTGCAGGGAACAACAGAAAATGAAATTACAGATAAGAAAAATTACTTTAAAGACCCTTCCATAGGGTGACATTAGAAAAATTCTACATATCCCAACCTCATGGATGCATTTCCTTCCTCATCTTAATCCCTTAGCTGACAGGCGTCCTAAACTACAGCCGGCAGGCCACATGCAGCCCGCCTAGGACATTTATCCAGCCTGCTGGGTGTTTTTGCCGCCGCTGCCTGTCCTGCTTAGCAGCTGACTCATCCCGGGGCCTGCAGTCTGGCCCTCCCATGGTCTGAGGGGGCAGTGAATTGGCCCCCTGTCTAAAAAGTTTGAGGACCTCTGCCTTAGCAGTATTCAACACAACACAATTTGCTACCATAATCCTGAAATATTTGTCTTCTAGCTCCTATGATACCCCAAGATTCAATTTTTTTTTTCTATCTCAACATTTATCTTTTTCTCCTGACTCTCCATCCATCTTTTTCCAAATATATTTCTTCAACAAAAATTTCTTTTCTTTTTTTTTTTTTTCAGTTTTGGCCAGGGCCAGGCTTGAGCCTACCACCCCCGGTATATGGGGCTGGCACCCTACTTCTTGAGCCACAGCTGCCACCCGACATAAATTTCTGTTCTGATTCTACAGTTTTATCTTCTACTATTTGCCTAATATCTCCACATGAATATCGAATCTAATCCTATCTCAAAATGAATTTACTCTTTTTCTTCCTAACCTCTTCTTCCTTCAATCTTCACCATCCTCCCATTACCCTAACTAGAAAGTGAGCTCAGAGTCCTGGAACTAATACTTGATGCCTAGTCCATCAATCTAGAAATCCTATGAAATAAGTAAATAATGTAATTGCAGTTGAATTATCCTCAGTGAATCCTTTCTTGGGTCTTATAGCTCTTTCCCACAGATTTAAAAATTATCAATTTACTGGGAAGCTAAGCCTGGTAGATCACGTGGGCTCAGGAGTTTGAGACCAGCCTGAGCAAGAGCAAGACTCTCTCAAAAAGAAAATATATATATATCTATTTAAGAATACATTCTAGGCTCGGCGCCTATAGCTCAACCGGCTAAGGCGCCAGCCATGTACACCTAAGGTGGCGGGTTCGAATCCCCAGCCCGGACCCACCAAAACAACAATGACGGCTGCAACCAAAAAATAGCCGGGCGTTGTGGCGGGCGCCTGTGGTCCCAGCTACTTGGGAGGCAGAGGCAGGAGACTTGCTTGAGTCCAGGAGTTGGAGGTTGCTGTGAGCTGTAATGCCACAGCACTCTACCCAGGGGGACAGCTTGAGGCTCTGTCTCAAAAAAAAAGAATACATTCTAGAAACTTCTTAGGGAATCATTGTGAAGTATTTTGATATACAGCCAACCATTGGCTATTTTAAATGGCACACGAACTTTATGGACGCCCTGTATAGTATGCAGCCTCTCACTTCTTCTGTTTCCCTGTTTTCTATTTACCCCACTGTGACAGAGTTTTTGTTTATGTAATTTCTCATAAATAACGACTGTGTAATGTCACTTCTATTGGATTTTGAACCATTTGTGAGCTCCTGAGGTGTTTCCTTGTGTGCTCTTTCCCACACTAGTAGCCTTGATAGACCTGGCCATCCAAGTCTGCGATTTCATTCCCAGAGGTAGCATTTGCTGGAGTCGGTATGGCCACTGGGGAGTAGCCAGGACAAATGGGAATAAACAGAAACAATAGGGTGTCCAGGTTAAACACAAGGAGAAACATGTCAGGAAAGGTCCCTTACACATAGGAACAGTTTCCCTTGAGAATGGAAGAATCTCTTCACTGTATGTTTTTTATTTGTTTGTTTTGTTTTGTTTTCAAGCATTGTTGAACTAAATCTCAATAAGAACTATCATCTCACAGGAGGCAACCCAGCTATCTTTTTTTCCCTACGCTAAGACTGAGTTCAGAGAAAGAATTCATACAACTTGTGGGCATGAGATTTAACACCCTGTAGGAAGGTTCCTTCCTGTTTAAAATCTCATTTGGCATCAGCTTGGGGCTCTCAAGAATAAAGCTGAAAAACAGAGTTATCACTAATGATGAAAGTCACATCTCTTTTGAATCCTGGATTAAACATTTGTTTTGATGGAATTCCTTAGAAGCCATTAGTCTATGCCTGTTTTATAAAGCCTGGTGGAGTCTTCTGTACACACTTAGCACTTAGTTTCTGTTGATAACGCTGTTAAATAGAGTCAGTTCTCTAATAAGTGTAACAATGAAATCAAATCTCTTTTCCCCACAGGCTAAAGCATGTTGCATTCCTCCAGCAGAAAGGTGGTTTCTATCGGTCAAGGGATTTATAATCAGAGGAAGAACCTACCCGCAACAAGACAAGAGACCTGTATTTGTGGTGGGCTAAGAAGTGGGAAACGGGAACTTCCTTTCTCTTTCATATCCCTTACTGGCCGTCTTCGCTAGAGGAGGCCCTGTAGAAATCAGATCAATCAAGTGCATCCTTAATTGTTTTTGTAACTCATCAATTCTTAATTTGATATCATTTCTATCGACACATCACCATTATCGAGGGCTAATCACATTAGTTTTAGAATAATGAATATATCACTCTGACATAAATAAATTAACATGTTTAATAAACTTCTAAAAACAGTGCAATTCCCCATCCTTCCCTGATGCCCCCTGTGGATTTTCAATGAATTTCACTGGAGGAGGCGATAGGGAAAGACAGACTCCTTCTTCATAATTTTTATAGATCCGAATAGCTCTAAAGTAAAAGTTACACACTGGTTACCTGTGGACAGGATTGAGTTTGCAGATATATTTTATGTGGTCACCATAATGCTGTCAAAAAATTTCATGGAGTGCTTTGGTTCTATTAGTAATAGCTTAGGAGACTGAATTCTGCATTGAAACATTCTGATAATCTCTAACAACAGTGGCTGGATTGTCAAAATGGATTTTTAAAAAAGGTAGAATGATAAAGTCACACTGCAGATTTTGTCACCAACTATTATTTCTCCTTTTCTAAAATTTCACCATATACTTCTATTAGTGCTGTTTTCTAAAACTGGTTGGTCTCTTGATCTTTAATAGTTCAATTATGTTCCCCCACATCAGCTCCCTCCTTTCTCTACCATAAAGAATAATGACATTTTTTGTTAGTTTATTCAATGTTCCTCTTCTCCGCTGCACTAGTTTTCTGTTTCTTTAACATTTGTTTTACCCTTTTTAGTTGACTTCTTTTGTTCTACATCAATGATTAGAATTCTTCCACCAGCTTTGTCTTTTTGACTATTATTTACTTTATTATACATACATTATTAATTAACTGGCAAATTAAAACACCTGCCTGTAAGTGTAAGTTTCACCAGTTGTCAAGTTCTATATCTTTATGACTAAGATAGAATCACGATCTTACTGACAATAGACAAGACATTTGAGAACCATCAATTATATTATAATGAGATAGTACGGAAGAGTTGGGGATTAATTCTGCCTGTAGCATGTGGAATGTGAGGAGCTTTATCTGGGGGGTGAAAGACTCCAGTAGAGCATCTATGTGACTCGCATAAACCCAGAGGTAGATTCTCTGATGAAACTTAATTTTAAGACCCTGTACTTGCATGGGTCCTTTTCAGCGTGTTCCTATGGTCATATATTTCTGTACTATTTATAGAAATGAGGTATTTTAATCATTCATGGCTGTATGAGATCAGATTCTCTCCCTATTCCAATATACCCTGCCCCAGCTCGCATGGCCTTGAAGTGGCCACGGCTTTTGCAGGACACAATTAGAGAAAAGTTGACTCAGAGAAAGTTCGGGTTAGTGGGATGCAATTCTGTGGTGTGCTGTCATACTCATGTTAAGTGATAGCCCTCCCTCCCCAGGTACATGCAGTTCCACAAATACTCTTCCCACATACTGTGCCCCAGGGTTGGGACTCAGAGGTACAGGCCTGGAAGTCATATCTCTCTATGAAGTTTTCCTACAGCATCAGACACAAGAATATGGGGGTTGGGGAGGAGAAACAGGAGCCAAAATATGCAGAACCACAAGTTAATCTATGGAATGTTCTTCCAAACAGTTGATGTGTAAAACTGTAAACAAAGGAAGATTTAATCTCATTTCTGAGAGTAATTCATTCTCAGCAATTCATTTCTGAGATTTCATTCAATCTCATTTTTGAGTAGTCAAAATGGAAATTTTCTTCTTCCAGGAACATATTTACTAACATCTTAAAATTTTAGAATTCATATATATGTATAAATAATACCAGATAGATTTTCATAAATTTGACATTTCTAAAGAATGACATGATCTTATCTATAATGAAATGAAAAGCTTAAATGAACTTTTCTAAACTATCAACTAAAAGCATTTTCATCCATGCTAGAAGAAAGATCATCTTACTTTTTGTATTCTCTCTACTAAAAATGTGATTACAAAATTGTTGTCATGGCTCGGCGCCTGTGGCTCAAGCTGCTAAGGCGCCAGCCACATACACCTAAGGTGGCAGGTTCGAATC
>NW_003852447.1:11536665-11541834 GCF_000181295.1 Otolemur garnettii
CTTGGGAGGCAGAGGCAGGAGACTCGCTTGAGCCCAGGAGTTGGAGGTTGCTGTGAGCTGTGATGCCACGTTACTCTACCCAGGGGAAATAGCTTCAGGCTCTGTCTCAAAAAAAAAAAAAAAAAAATTGTTGTCATATAGAAAAACAAAGAATATGGGGGCAAAGAATGTTGAAACAATCATATTATAGAGCTGTGTCAAAATGTTAATTAATAAAAACATTTAGTTTTTCTGACCTGGGAAATTTAAAAATATTTATTAGTTTTTAAAATGTATGATAGGACATTTTACATTTCCCCCCCCCTTGGGTGGGATTGCTGGATCAAATGGAGGTCTAGTTTAAGTTCTTTGAGGTATTCCATACAGTTTTCGAGTTTGCAGTCCTAGTCCCAGCACATCAGTCAGCTTCCCTTTCAATCAGCATCCATGCCAGCATCTACTGGGACTTCACGGTGTGAGCCATTCTCACTGGAGTTAGGTGACATCTCACTGTAGTTTTGATTTGCATTTCTCTGATGACTAGAGACATAGCATTTTTTTCATGTGTTTGCTGGCCATTGGTTTGTCTTCATTTGAAAAGTTTCCATTCATGTTTTTGCCCACTTTTTAATGGGGTTGTTGGCTTTTATCTTGTTGGTTTGCTCCAGTTCTTTGTAGATTCTGGGTTTTAGCCCTTTATCAGGTATATAGCTTGTGATATTTTCTCCTATTCTGTGGGTTGTCTATTTGCCCTTCTGATTGTGGTTATTGGCTGTACAGAAGCTTTTTAATTTGATCAGGTCCCATTTATTTATTTGAGATGTTGCTGTGATTTCTTTTAGGGTCTTTTTCATGAATTCTTCACATAGGTCAATATCTATAAGAGCTTTTCCAACATTTTCTTTTATAATTCTTATAGTTTTCTGACTTATATTTAAGTCTTTTATCCATTGTGAGTTAATTTTGAGAAGTACCTGTTTCAGTCTTTTACATATGGTTATCCACTTTTCCCAGCACCATCTATTGATTGGGGATTCTTTTTCCCAATGTATATTTGTATCTGTTTTGTTGAAAATCAGATGGGAAAAAAATAAAAAATGAATAAAAATAAGATGGGAATATGAGAATGACTTCATCTCTGAGTTCTCTGTTTTGATCCATAGGTCTATATTTCTGTTTTTGTGTCAATACCTTGCTGTTTTGGTTACCATAGCCTTGTGCTCTAGCTTCAAGTCTGATAAAGTGATGCCTCCCACTTTGTTCTTATTACATAAAAATACATCAGCAATTTGGGGCCTTTTCTGGTTCCATGCAATGCATAGAACTGTTTTTACTAGATCTACAAAAAATAGCCTTGGTATTTAATGGGGATTGGATTGAATTTGCAAATCACATCGGGTAGTATAGTCATTTTAACAATGATGATTCTGCTGATCCATGAGCATGATATATTTTCCTGTCTGTTTAAATAATCTGAAATTTCTTTCCTCAATGTTTCATACTTCTCCCTATATAGGTCTTTCATTTCCTTTGTTAAGTACATACCTAAGTATTTTATTCTCTTTGCTGCTACCAAAAATGTATTGCATCTTCGTGATTCTTAGCTTGACTATTGTTGGCGTATGTGAAAGCTCATATGTGAAAGGTCATTTTATAAAAAGTATACCTGCATTTGTATGTTTATAGCAACACAATTCACAATCACAAAGATGCAGAAACAACTCAAGTGCCCCCAGTACATGAATGGATTAGTAAAATGTGGTGTGTTCATACCGTGGAGTACTACTAGGCCATAAAAAATGGTGATCTAATATCTTTTGTGTCAATGAAAATCCATCTGGGACAAAGGGGGAAGTGGGGATTGCTAAACTGACACTTATTGGAGAAGATCTCATTGATAACTTTGACTCAATTTATACAAAAACAAAATATGTAAAAAAAAAAGTACCCCCTAATATCTTCATATAAAAAATTAAATTAAATTTAAAAAATAAAATATAAAAGAGAATGACACCTATCTAGTCCCTCAAAATAAATAAATAAAATGTATAATATGTTGTAATTTATTTTCTCATTCTAAGTACTTATTTTTCATACTTTGATTTATATTTATAAAGTTGTATTATTTTTAAGAGGGCACCTAAAATTGCACCAATTTCAGGCAACACTAATCAGACTAAATGAATTAAAAATTTCCAGGTAAACGTAGAATTTTCCAAGTAGATAAAACAATCTATACAGAGTAATTTCACACATCATCCAGGATACTGCTTACATTTGACAAACTCAAGTTGAAAGACATCAAGAAGAGTTCAACAAAGAGACAATTGTTCAGTGTGGACAGGGTGTAGGGCAACTATAAGGAAAAGTGCATCACATCTTTTAGTTTTCTGTTACCAGCCCTGGGGCTGAAGGAGTAAGGAGAGACATCAGTTACCTGGACCCATAAGGAGAGAACCCTGTAGGGAAGACCTTCCCTGCAGAGTAGCTATGTACTGTGAGGAATGCAAAGATACCATAACAACCAAACAGAAATAGAGTTGTGGAATGCATATGCAGACCCTTGCTCCCTTCCCTCCCTCCACTCTTCTGCCTCAATCTCCCATTATCTAACCTGCCACAGCATAAGCAAGCCCGTGGAAGTGGTCCAAGTGTCTTACAAGTCAGGAGGCAGATATCAAGACAGGGAAGGGGATGAGTGGGTTCAATAGGCATATAAAAAATATCTGGCTGTGTCGATCATAAAAGTATGCACATATATGTATATATGTGTAGATGCATATACTATATACGTGTGCACATGTGTTTGTGTGTATTAACATGTGTGTATAATATGTATATGGTGTTTATGGCATGTATACTTACATTTAAAAATAAAATCACACTTTGCTTACTGATTTATGACCTGTTTAATGCACTTATTAACAAATAATAAACTGTTTTCTGTTTTGAGAGAGTTTTTTTTAAATACAATGGATGTTCATACAGTTATATAGTTCTATGTTCCAGAGTGGATGTATCAACATTCACTTAGACTTTGTCAAAATTTGACTATTATATAAAGACCTGTAATAAATTTCCTTGTAAATAATATTTTAATGATCAACAATAAATATTTCCTTAAGATAAATTCAAAGAAAACATAATTGCATGATCAAAGATGTACCCACTTCAAGTTCTCTCCAGGAAGAGTACTCCTCTCTGCCTTGCCATCACCTGCATAGCAGTGCTTATTTTCTCCACATCCTCACCACGCTACACTATACAGTATCTTGAGAGACAGAGCAGTGAGTCTACTTTCCAGCCTTTTCTCACCCCTGAATGTGTGTAATCTGAAACTCCTCTTGGCAGTGAACAATGACTTTCCGATTTTGAATCCCAATGGCTATTTATCACTCTTATCACTGACCTTATGGTATTTGATATTATTGACCGCTGAGTTTCTATTTGAAAAATCTCTTCTCTTTGGTCCTGTGATATATTCCAATGGGGATTTCAAGTCTCCCTTTCTGTTCTTTCTCTGTCTTCCAGGGGTGCATCCCCCTCTTTCTGTTGGATATGGGTATCTGCTCAATGAGATGTCTCCGTATTTGTGCCATCGGGGGCCTTACGTGGCATGGTTTAATTGAGGGTCACCATGTGGCCAAGCTAGAGATTGTAAACTGTGTTCAGAAATTAAGACTGACCAGACACGAATGTCAGTTCTCACCTGCGTGGTCCTTGTAATACACAGGCCAGATTTTCCACATGATAATCCGGGTACCTTCTCAGCACCCTGTCTCTGTCCCACTTCCCATGCAGCTCCTAGTTTAGTACAAAACCCAGCAGCCACATTCATCTGAGAATCCCTGTGCAGGGAGGCTGATCAAATGCTTCCCCTATGTGAATAAATTGGCTGCGCCCAGAGTAAGAAAATCCGTTGTGTACTCTTGAAAGGAATGTGATCAGCGCCTGTGGATTTACAAACTACCTGCCGCTTCTGCTTCTGGGCTGGATCCAGCAAACCCTCCCTGTCTTTCACCTTCGTCTCCTCTTTTCCTCTTCCAGAGTTCCCACTCTCATTTGAGCCCTTATTATTTTCACTTGCACTTTCCACAGTCTCTACACTGGTCCCCCGCCTCTATCTCGTTCTTGCTCTATCTCCCTAAAACATCATTTTGCTTACGGCACTGTCCTGAGCTGCAGCGTCCAGAGTTCTCTGTCCCCATCACCTCGCAAATGAAACTTAACCTGGCATTTGCTGTCACCCTGACCCTGAAAATAACAGAGCTTCGATGCACAGCTTTTCTTCTCTTTTTCCACCTCTAATTCTGTTCTTCCTCTCTGCTCTTCAGAATTCTACTCTTTCATCAAGACCTGACTCAAAGGCCCCTCCTACAGGAATCTTTCTCTAGTCACCCCCATTAAAAATGACCTCCATCTTCTAGGTTTGAAATTCAGACCTCTTTCTAGTTGATATCATAGCCAGTGTGGGAGGCTTAATGGTTATTAGGCTATAAAGTGATGGAAAGCAGAATCAGGTAGTGTTCATCTTCCCCCAAGCACTCAGCATAGAATTTTATTGCTGTTTGGTGATTAATAAATATTAATTAAGTGAATGAGCCAGCCCCTGGAGCAATTCTACTGAAACTTTGGGTTTAAGAACACTTAGGGAAAACTCAGAAATAGTCTACTGGCCATAGCTCATTTCCCGTTTCATGTCTTACAAACTGTCCTAATTAAAGATGCTATGAAAATTTAAATTTCATGTCTTGAGTTAAGCAATGAATATGTCCAGTATGGCTTTATTGGCTGCCCCAGAATTCTGAAAACTGCGACAGAATGTTACTTTCATTTTAGAAGCTCTAGCAGTTTACTCCTGTTCCGACCACAGAACAATTCGTGGCAAGATTTGCCACTTGTCAACCCAGGATCAACAGTTAACCTCTGTTTCCATTACCATATTTTGGTGTTGCCTAGAGGGGACAAATTTTATTCTCCCTTTTTCTATAATTGTGTTTCATAGGAGCAAGTTTAAACAAAATATGGAAGCATTTACAAGCCATAGGATAAGAAATAGTAAAGCAAGAAAATCCTCCTGCCTGTCGTGAACAACATAAAGCCATTTCGCCAGGTTAACAAAGAAGGGGTGCAGCGGTCCAGTGTGGAAGGCAAGCCTCGGGTTTCTTTTCTATGTAACTCTGTGCATGC
>NW_003852447.1:11541935-11547813 GCF_000181295.1 Otolemur garnettii
CCTACTCCCACCTCCCAGGCTAGAGGCATGCCAGTTGCTAAATGTTCTGTGATCTTCCCAGCCTGGCCCAGACTCTCACCCAAAGAGACATCCTCTGTGCAATTTGTTCAGCACCTTTCCCAAGCATGGAGACGCTGCACAGCCCAGCAGTGAACAATGAGGCAGCAGGAGGCAGCACCAACAGGCGACATCTAACGAGTTCAAGAAAAACAAAATTAAGCAGCCAAGCTCTTTAGAGCAAGAGAGGCTTTTAAGGGAGTTCTCCCAGGTAATGTAAGCAGCTGCTTTCTCACAGCGCTCACAAGGGCATGCCACAGGGCCGAACAGGCAACCCCTCCAGCCCCAGGAGAATGAGCCGAGCTGCGATGGGGATAAAATCCATTTATTTTCATGTCTCAATGAAAATCTGGATAGTTTGTAAATCACACATGCTCTGATCACATTCCTTTCAAGAATACACAGCAGATTTTCTTACTCTGGGCGCAGCCAATTTATTCACATAGGGGAAGCATTTGATCAACCTCCCTGCACAGGGATTCTCAGATGAATGTGGCTGCTGGGTTTTGTACTAAACTAGGAGCTGCATGGGAAGTGGGACAGAGACAGGGTGCTGAGAAGGTACCCGGATTATCATGTGCAAAATCTGGCCTGTGTATTACAAGGACCACGCAGGTGAGAAATGACATTTGTGTCTGGTCAGTCTTAATTTCTGAACACAGTTTACAATCTCCAGCTCAGCCACATGGTGACCCTCAATTAAACCATGCCATGTAAGGCCCCCGTTGGCACAAATACGGAGAAATCTCATTCTCCACAGTACTGTCAGAAGCAGAACAGAATGGTAATTGTGCATTTGGTCTTGTTTGTCAGCCTGCATTTTAATGCATTCGCTAATATGACCACCTGATCCAGAACCAACCCCATATTGTTCTCCCTGATTAAGCCTGGGGAAAATATTCCTCTAAGGCATCTTTGCAAAGGGACTTATCTCTTTTAAGTGTGCTGAGTTTCCGAGTGGGTGGAATGGGCTATGCTTTGCATTTCAAAAAACAGAACTGAATGCCACCAACAACACACAGTTTAAATAGTGGTATAACTGGAGCTCAGAGTTTATTTAAAAAAAAAAAAAGTTAAGATTTGACCCACACATAAGATGTGTGGTTTTTTGACCATTAATTGGATGCCCCAATCATTATTTTAAAACGGCCATCAACACAATGCCTATTTATTTAGTAGCTGTGATAGATTTGAGTTGGTAAATTGACTGGGTTAGGTGATGTTAGCTTTGTACATGAGAACAAAAAGGACTTTTCAAAAATTTCAGGTTTCTCATCTACCGTGAAAGCATTATAATTTTATAGTCCAGGGAGTAAGAGTACAGGCTCTGTAGAAAGACAGGCTTGGTTCAAATTCAGGTTTCATCTCTAGGGCAGATTCCTTAACCCCTCCCTCTCTCTATCTCTACTTGTTTGAAATGGTGTGATAACAACCTCATAGGACTGGTCTGAGAATTAAATGAGAGAAGTCATCTTAGGTGCTTAGCACTGTGCCTTAGATAAAAAGTGTACGTAAATGTTATGATTAAAGTTCCCATTAACGTGATTTAAGTACCCGCAACACGCCTGCCCCTGGTTTTTGAAAGCCTTATATCTAGGAAAGTACCCCATAAGTTTGGTCTTATCATTACAGAAAATTTTACTGCTGCAGTCCCCTCCGTCCTCTCTCTGGTTTATTTAGAGACTTCTCTTCCTTTATTGCCTCTCTGCAGAGTGCGGCTTCTTTAAGCTGGGGTTACTGCCGCCTCTGCGGGATCTATGACCCTGATAGTCTTTAACCACTAACGCTGGTAACCTCGTGTTACTCTTTATTTCTAATTTTCATGTTCTTTTCCAACTAGAGGGTAGGCTCCCTGAAAGCAGGCAGCAGGTCAGCACACACCATTCCAAAGTCTGTTAGGTGCATTTTCTATTAGGATACAAGGGGATAGAAACCAGCTCTTAGGAAACTGTTTCTGTTGCTCCCACTGCCTTCCTGAGCCTAAAGAGAGACTAGGAAGCCTCGCCTGGCTTCCACATACCAGCCCTGCCTCAGTATTGGTATGTACCCTGAAAAGATTGCTAAGACAAAAGACTACAGCGGTGAGAGGAATCCAAGATTAGAAAGAGACATTTCACTTCTTTACAATTGTACTTTAAGCCTCTTTTAAAAAGGTCTTTCTGTGCACCTGGAAGAGAGGCTCAAAATAAGAATTCCAGGCAAGATACTCTAAGCTGACACGTAAAATTCTATCCACCTACTTACCTATCTATTTACCAAATAGTTAGTGCCTCCTCTCAGAGCCCAGGCAAGACTATAGTAAATATGACGGCACCCTCTTCTTTCACTATTTTGATCTTCTTAATGAGAAAGCCAATTGGCCATAAACGGAACGAAGGCTCCGACCAATACAGTGTGGGCTGTTGCTCTCAGCAGTTAACACGTAGCCTTCCGCACCTACACACGACACCACTCTGCCGATTCCCACTCTCATCATTGGGCTGCTTGCTCGGTCACTGGGAAACAACCGCAGCCTTGGGGGCGACCGCCCCAACGCCAGGGGCGAGGCGTGCATTTCCAGTGTGTTTGCCACTGTCTCCTTTAATGATTTTTCAAATGAATACGGTCTCTGTCCCTCTGTTCTTTAGAACGTATATGTTGGGCTTCAGTGATTTCCGAGCTAATGGTAAAATATGCACCATTCAGCACTGCTCTGTCGAGATTTGAATCATTACTTGTCCTCTTCCTCTGGACAGACTGTAGGGTTAAATGGCTGGGGGGTTTTGAAACAAAAGATTTATACTCCATTTTCTTTGTACGATCCATCCACGCCTCCTGTAATAGGAGCCGGTTGAAAAGCTCTGCGTCTGGCTTGTCATTTCTCTTGCACGGTATATATTAGAGTCCAAACGACCTCTACAGCATCAAGGTTCCACAAACCTTAAATTTAAGCTACCTGCTCCACCAAAGCACCTAAAACAATAACTTTTTTATGTTGCAACAAACATTACATTTAATGAGTACAGTGCACGTGTAATGATACAGTGAATCAGTGTGAAGCCTCAAATAATGATTTCTGTTGGCACTATAAAAGGAATGTAATTTTTCTTGTTGAAATACCATTTTTCAGTTACTGCATGAGTGATGTGATAATTATCCCCTACACCTGGGATTTAAATCCAATCCTACAAGCCCATTTTCTGTTTGCAAGCTGTCAGGCTGATGCATAGGCTTTGTTCTTATCTGGCAGTCGGCAAGGAATCGGTAATTCGGAAACAACAAAGCCACTGATGGGTCATCATGTAATCTGCACTGAAAATTGCAATCTGTAATGAGATTGGAAACGCAGATGAGGTGACTAAAATTGATTACCTACCATATCTGAAAATTTCAATTTTATTGCACAAATATGATCAAGCCAGTCCATAAGTTTGGGGATTAGTTGAAAAAGAATAAAGATTACTTTTAAATTAGGTGAATGCAGATAAGTTATTTAAATGTAAATTATTTGCTTTATAGCAATATGGTTGGTCTGCGGGGTGATTCATATGGCCACATATTTTAAGTTCCCTGATGGCATCATTTCTGCCTGGGAGTTCCAATTAGAGATGGCATATACACTTTCAAGTCTTAACGGTAGTACAGTGAAGCAGACCATGAATGAGATTCACACCAACCCCCAGGCCATAAAAATTCACCTATCATTTGCTTATTATGGAAAAAATAACATCTAGAAGTCCTGGGAGCTTTAAAAAACAAGTAGCAGACTGGGCTGGGAGAATTTGTAAACATCTCCCCTCACCCACCCCCACACACTGTCTTCCAAAGGGCTAGTGGATTTAGTGCAAGAGTCAAGATTATAGGCTCAGTCTCTTCCTTCCAGTGACAACCATGAACCTCATACACATATAGTCCTAGATGATACTGATTTTGAGCATATTCTGGTCCCATTTCCCAGCTAATATAAATATCTCTCCAATTTCTTATCGGTAATATGGTAGTTTCTGAGACTAGACATTTGGCAGACCTTAATGATTGTGAAACAAAAGGTGTATCTAATCAGGAATAATTATCAAGGTACGTTGTCAGAAATGAACGACAATATGCTCATATGATGCCACCCCAATATTACACTCCTTAGTATAGCTCCCAGAAAAGATCTATTAAAGGAAGCAAGATAGAGCCTTGAAAAATTAATTTTACTTAAGAGAACATCCTCAAAAGAAAACACACACCATCGAGGTTCAACTCTCCTTATCTTTGGGGGGAGACAAGCCAAAAGATGTGTCCACCCTGTGGGCTACGGCTGCTATTACAGCTGCAAGAGTTTCTTCTATTTCTGGAAATGTATATTAATGAATTATAACAAAGGACTTTAAATTACTCTTCAGCATGAATTTCACATTCAGAACGGCCTTCGGTTTCACTGGTTTCTTGCCCAGAGTACATTGTTTTTCAGCCTATTGCCATAAACTGCTCCGGTTCGGAAGGAAAATTCTTAGGAAAAATATCTGTTACTGTTCTTCTTCTTATTGTTGTTGTTTTGTTTTACTTAGTTTTTGCTTTGATCTTCTTACATTCTGACTTTTCTGCTCAGTTCAACTGAGACCCAAAGAGGGCCCAGTGACAGCTGATGCAAGAAATAGTCATCAGCATTGACCTACAAGCTCCGTAATGATGACTAAAGCTCTAGTGGTCCAAATTAACGTCACTGGGCTTTATGTCCCATTGTTATTTATTTTAACATCATGCACACTCTTCTTCCAAAGCCAAAAGAAATTGCTTATTCATGGATTAAACTATGGAAAGGTTGACATTTCAAGTACTATCTTTATAGGCTTTCCTTATTCTTTTTTCTTTCAAATTTTAAACTCTCTCTTTCTGAAATCAACTCATTTTCTCCTTTAAACCCATTTTTCTTCTCTGAAAATCTTGACAATCTTTCCAGAAGCAGGATTATAACACTCCTCATTTCCGTTATGTGTACCTCACATTCAAAGCACATAGGCCGAGAGGGTGCCGGCTGCCCCTGCTCCCACACCGGCCCTGGCTGCCTCTTCCCTCTCGCATCTGACTCCTGCCCCTCTTTCTCATTGAAACTGCTTTCTTAGTGAACGCTGGTTGAAGCCACTGTCATCCCTAACCTGGAGGGTTGCAGGTTTTCTCTGCTTGCTATCAGGCATTTCTAAAATTCATCCCCCATAAAGCTGTCAATTATCCCTTTAAAACACACACCTGATAATATCACTCTTGTTCTTAAGTCTCTCCAATGGCTTCATGTCACACTAAAAACCAAATCCAAACACCTTACACTGGTCTGCAATTTTACAACCTCAGCTCATAATTCTCAGCCTTGTTCACTGCACCACTGCCAGGCTTGGCATCTTTGCACTCCACCTGCTTATTTCTGCAATCAGACCCTAGCCTTCGCTTACCTGCTTTCTGTTCCTGGTCCTTCTGGTCACTCAGATCACAGCCAAATTATCCCTTCCTCAGGGAAGCCTTCCTTGCCTGCCCCTCTTCGATCCAATCTATTATAAATTATCGACTCAGTCACTTTCTATTCCAACGTTCTCTGCAAATTCCTTGATAGTGTCTAACATTTCTGGTACTTCTTTTATTTATTATTATTTATGTTATTTTTTTGTTTCCTCCAACTTCATGTAAGTTGCATAGAGCAGGAATCTTGCTTGTCTTACTTTTGAGAATTGCATAGTACATGCTATACGCCCCATTAAGAGGTTAGAATAAATATTAGCACTTATCTCCTACTCATTTTATCCAGTTGTTTTTTCTTATAGTTTTTTCAATCATTATATTTCCCACATGAGAACTGATGGTG
>NW_003852447.1:11547918-11550830 GCF_000181295.1 Otolemur garnettii
AGGTCCTAGAGTTACAAGGTTGACTTTCCCCCAAGTTCCTTAATTGGTCTTTTTTTACTTTCACTGTCTTTCTTGGATATTGCAGATAATTTCACAGCTCCAATGACTGCATCAAATAAAAATTACACTGAATAAGTTAAACAGGCAGAATGACTTCATTTAAGACTCTTACAATAGGGGAGAATGATTAAACTCAACTCCACTGAGACAAAAGGCAGGAGAGGTTTAAGCCCTGGGGTGAGCTAGTAAAAGGGTCCTAGCTGTTAGGGAGGAAATTGGTCAGTTTGATGAGGTCATTTGTGCCTGCTAATTGGCACTATTGAAGTTAGTCCGCCCCCCCTCCACTGTCCCACAGACTAAGAGATAAAGTCTCTATCTTTCTTGAGGATTCCATTTCAAGGGGATGGCTCCCAGGTCCTTGAGAAGACATTCAGTAAGATGCAAAACTGTTTAGGGGCTGGGAGATTCATATCTTGAAGGGGAAAAAAGGAGAATTACAATGGAAAGTTTTCTAAAGCAAAAGTTCTATTAAAGGGGGGGGGGTAGAGATGGAGTTCAGAATACTTAGACCACAAGAAACCTATCTAAAGTTTAGTCAAGCTAGTCAAACATGTTTGGCCATGTTGGATGCACTTCCCACTTGCCTTCCAAATTAATATCCTCAGAATTAATGCCTTTGACTAGTTTAAATCTTTCATTTTCAGTTGCCTGTTGAACACCCAGCTGGTATCCCACATTTACATATAACTTACTATGTTTTACAACAAATCTTAGCCTTTATCTTCTTTGAAGTGATTTTTTTTTTTTTTTAGACAGAGTCTTATTTTGTCACCCTCAGGAGAATGTTGTGGCTTCACAGCTCACAACAACCTCAAACTCTTGGAATCAAGGGATTCTCTTGCCTCAGCCTCCCAAGTAGCTGGGACTACAGGTGCCTGCCACAACACTCTGGCTATTTTTAGAGACAGGCTCTTGCTCTTGCGCAGACTGGTCCTTGAGCTCAGGCAATCCACCCACCTCAGCCTCCGAGAGTGCTAGGATTACAGGCTTGAGCGACCCCACCTGGCTTTTGAGGGGATTCTTAAATTCACTATCTCCTTTGCATTTCCATTGTCACCACTTTATTACCTATAGGCCATTTTAAACACTTTCCCCACCCTCATGCTTTCCTGTTTTGATAATTTTCCCCCAATACTGTGAGTACATCCCTGACTATAAAATCTTCAATGATTATTCATTGTCTATAAGGTCATAACAATATCTTACCATTCTAAAACTGGAAACATTCTTTCACAAGCCACATTAAAAAGATTTCATAATTTTGTAATAGACTCTCCTGATTTTAATCACCTACGGTGCTTATAGAACTCTTAGCATTAAAATTAAATATATATATAATAATAGGGAAAGAATGTGGTCAAGACCTATTGAAATATTGTGGCATTATAGTGGATTACTATGTGGTGATCACAAAACCAAAGAGAATTTAAGAGAGAAATGAAGTATCTCTACTTATGGTCTTTAAAATGTCTCTATTAGCTCTTAGAATTGAATCTTTCTGTTTTCTCCAGTCCACATGGACTCACTTATCTTCTCCTATTTCCCCAATCCCTAAGTCAAAAGCAACTCCTGCCAGTTTATTTCACTTTTATGTTTTTGGCAACACTGGGAGCCAATCTTGCAAAATGACACCTAGAAACTTAAAAAAAAGAAAAGGAAGAAAAAGAAAAGAGGGGGGTGGGGGAGGGGAGGGGAGGGGAAGGAAGGAAAGGAGAGGGGAGGGGAGGAGAGGAGAGGAGAGGAGAGGAGAGGATAGTAAAGCCAGTTATTTACACTTCAGTGAAGAGAAAATTCTAGGATTACTAGTCCCTTTGCAGCATCAAAGGACATCACAGATTGTCATGGAATAAGACATGAAATTCAGAGGGAAATCTATTCCTGTTCCTCTGCTGAGGCATAGCCTCAGAGTTTTATGTACTATAATCAATGCATTTTTCTTAGTTACAAATACTAATTTTTACAATAAAAAACAAGATAAACATGCCAGTCAAGGCACTCAGAACACAGATGCCAAGCTTCTGGATATGTTTACATATGCTGGCTCAACATTCAAACTAGGCTTTATAAATTATCCTAGTTGTCAGTATAGTGCAAGGGATCACAGAAGTTACCTTGGTCAGTGTACAACTAGCTAGTTCCATTTAAGGAATTAAAGCCCAGTAGATCTGGAAATACCCCCAACTCTGTTGCTATAGAGGAATTATATATTCTGAATTATATTTACTAAGTAATGTTTATTGTATTACATTCAGCTTGTTTATGATTTTAAGTATATTTAAATATTATATTACATTTATGTTGTTGTTTCTATGCTTTTGTTCAGAGTTTTATTTATTAAAACTTCCTCCTTACAGTTTGATACCTGTTCAAAATTTTTTCTTTACTACTCTACATCAGTTATTGGTAAGAGGTTATTTAAATGGAAGAAAAACACTCATTATAAAGTCTAGTGACCATAACATATTTCTAGGATTTTACTACTTTAAATATAATGTACTATTTGATTTTTTTTTAATTTTTTTTTTGTTTGGGATTCATTGAGGGTACAAAGAATTAGGTTACACTGATTACATTTGTTAGATAAAGTCCTCTTATGATTTTGTGCTGCCTGCAAGAGGTATGCCGTACACTGTGATCCCCCATTCACTTACCTCCTCACCTCTCTCCACTTGCCCATTCCCCTACCCACTCATTGTATTAGTTCATGTACTGCCTCCATATTAGAATTGAGTACATTGGATTCTTGCTTCCCCATTCTTGTGATGCTTTACTAAGAAGAATGTGTTCCACCTCCATCCAGGTTAATACAAAAAATGTAAAATCTCTATTTTTTCAGTGGCTGCACAGTATTC
>NW_003852447.1:11551223-11552496 GCF_000181295.1 Otolemur garnettii
ACGTTTGTTAGCCAATCATATGTCTTCTTTAGAGAAGGCTCTATTCGTCTCTCTTGATCAGTGACATGATTGTTTTGTCTTTCTTTGCTAATTAATTTGATTCTTCTATAGAAACTAGTTATCAAGCTTTTGTCCAATTCATAATATGCAAATATCTTTTTCCATTTTGAAGGTTGTTTGTTTGCTTTGGTTGTTGTCTCCTTAGTTACACAGAAGCTTTTCAGTTTAAGTAACTCCCATTTGTTTATTCTTGTTGTTGTTGTTGAAATTGCCATCGAAGTCTTCATAAAGCCTTTCCCGAAGCCAATATCTTCAAATTTTTTCCTCACACTTTCTTCAAGGATTTTTATTGTCTCATGCCTTATGTTTAAATCTTTTATCCATCTTGAATCAATTTTTGTAAATACTGAGATGTGTGAGTCCAGTTTCAGTCTTTTACATGTGGTTATCCACTTCTCCCAGCACCATTTATTGAATAGGTATATGTTCTTATTTGGTTTATCAAAGATCAGGTTGTTGTAAGATGTTAGTTTCATCTCATGGTTTTCTATTTGGTTCCAAATGTCATTATCTATATTTTTGTGCCAATAGCATGTTATTTTGATCACTATGGCTTTAGAGTATAGCCAAAAGTCTGGTAGGGTGATTCCCCCTGCTTTATTTTTACTACTAAGAATTACCTTGGTTATATGGGGTTCCTTCTTGTTCTATACAAAATGAAATCTTAAAAGTATGATGATGGTATTTTAATGGAAACTGCATTGAATCTGTAGATTGCTTTGGGAAGTATAGATATTTTCACAATGTTGATTCTTCCCAGCCATGAGCATAGTACATTCTTCCATTTGTTAATATTTTCTGCTATTTCTTTTCTTAGGGTTTTGTAATTTTCTTTGTAGAGGTCCTTCATCATTTTTTTTATTTTTGTATATTCATTTTCTTTGAGGCTACTATGAAGGGAATTTTCCTTGATTAGCTTCTCATCTTGGCTGTTGTTGGCATATACAAAGTCTACTGATTTGTGGACATTGATTTTATATACAGAGACATTGCTATATTTCTTGATCACTTCCAGGAGTCTTATGATTGTGTCTTTGGGGTTCTCTAAGTATAAGATCATATTGTCAGTAAAGAGGAGGAGTTTAACCTCTTCTTCATCTATTTGGATGCCCTTTATTTCCTTCTCTTGCCTGATTGTATTGGCTAGAACTTCCAGCACTATGTTGAATAGTAGTGGTGATAGAGGACAACCTTGTCTGCTTCCAGTTCTAAG
>NW_003852447.1:11552942-11559765 GCF_000181295.1 Otolemur garnettii
TTTTTTGAAATAATTTCTGAAGTATGAGTATAAGCTTTTCTTTGAAGGTTTGATAGAAATTTGATGTGAAGCCATTTAGACCCAGGCTTTTTTTGTTGTGTTGAGGAGATTTTTTATTGTTTCTTCTACCTCAGTTATTGAAATCGGTCTGTTCAAGAGATCTGTTTCTTCTTGATTAAGTCCAAGACTTGATTAAGTCCTCATGTGGTTCCAGATACTTATTAATTTCCTCCACATTACAAATTTCTAGGCATAGAGTTTCCTGTAGTACCCAGAGATGATCTATCTTATCTCTGTAACATCTTTTATTATTTCCCCTTTATTGTTTCTGATTGATTTTATTCAAGATCTTATTTTTCTGTTTCTAGTTGATTTGTCCAAAGGTTTATCAATTTTACTTTTTTTTAAAAAAAAAAATTTTTGTTTTGTCAATTTTCTAGATGATTCTTTTGTTTCCAATTTCATTAATCTCTGATTTAATTTTGGTTATTTCCTGTCTTCTCCTGAGTTTTGGATTAGATTGCTCTTCTTTTTCCAATTCCATAAGATGGTTCATGAGTTTGTTGATGTGCTCTCTTTCTGTTTTTCAAATGTAGGCATCTAAAGCAATAGGTTTCCTTCTTAAGACTAAATTTGCTGTATCTCATATGTTTTGGTAGCTTGGGTCTTCATTGTTGTTACGTTTGAGGAATTTCGTGATTTCCTCTTTTATCTCTTCCTGAACCCAACTATCATTCAGCATAAGGTTATTTAATTTCCAAGTCTTTGTGCAGGGATAAACGTTTTTATTGGAGTTGACTTCCACTTTTATTGCCTTCTGGTCTAAGAAAATACAAGGTATAATTTCTATTTCTTTAATTTTGCTGAGGTTTGATTTGTATCCTAGGATGTGGTCAATTTTGGAGTATGTATCATGTGCTGACGAGAAAAATGTATATTCCTTAGCTTTGGGATGATCTCTTCTGTATATGTTTATTAATCTCATTTGTTCGAGGATCACATTTAAGTTCTTTGTATCTTTGTTTAGTTTCTGTTTAGGGGATCTGTCCAGTTCTGTCAGAGGGTTGAAGTCCCTGACTATTATGGTGGTATGGGATATCATATGGCTCAGACCCATCAAGGTCTGTTTCATAAATCTGGAAGCATTTAAGCTGGGTGCACAAATACTTAAAAGTGAAATGTCTTCTTTTTGTATTGTTCCTTGATGAGTATAAAGTGCCTGTCTTTTTATTTCTTAACTTTGGATGCTTTAAATCTGCTTGTATCTGAAAATAAGATTGCAACCCCTCCTTTCTTATGATTTCCATTTCTTTTAAGTATTGTTTTCCATCCCTTAACCCTGAGATTTGATTTGTCCTTCAAGGCTAGGTGTGTCTCCCAGAAATAGCATATGGATGGCTTGTACTTTGTAATCTAATCAACCAGCCTGTGCCTCTCCAGCAGTGAGTTCAGTCCATTGACATTTATTAAGAGAATTCATAAGTATTGTGGAGTTCTATTCATCTAATTTTGTCAAAGTCCATTATGTAGTTTTAACCTTTGCACCATTGTGGCAACTAAGTTTTTACCTTTAGCTTCTAAGTGTTTGCTTTGCTAGTGGTACATTGTGATGGTCAGTATTGAGAATAGGTCTAAGTATTTCCAGTAGAGTTGATCTTGTGGCAAATTTCCTCGGTGCTTGTGTACCCACAAAAATATTTGATTTCTCCATTAATTTTGAAGCTTAGTTGAACAGGATACAGAATTCTTAGCTGAAAATTGTTTTCTTAAAGAATGTTGAAGATGGATGACCATGCTTTTCTGGCTTAGAAGGTGTCAGTTGAAAAGTCTACTATCATCCTACTGGTTCTATCTCTGCAGGTCAGTTGGCACTTACTCCTGGCTGCTTGCAGAATTTTTTCTTTCATCGTGACTTTGGAGAAGTTCATTACAATGTGTCTTGGAGAGGCTCTGTTTGAGTTGAGATGACCTGGGGTTCAATATCCATCTGAAAGAAGTGTTCAGGGTCTTTAGTAAAACTTGGGAAATTTTCATTTATGATAGTCTCCACTAGGGCTTCCATTCCTTTGGGACAATCTTATTCCCTTTCAGGAATACCTATCATTTGTATGTTGGAATGCTTCATGATTTTTTATTTTGTTTTTCCATTTTCTCATTCATTCCTTTATTATCCGTATTTTAAATTCCCTTTCTGTGAAGTCCATTAATTCTTTATAGGTTCAGTCTTCTGCAGTAGCTGCCTCACAGTCCCTTGGGGGAGTTCCTCTGTTTTGTTTTTTCATGTTGCAAAAATATTTCTGTTCATTCCTCCTCATATGTTCTTTCTTCTTGTTCATCTCATTGTTTTCCTTGTTCCTTCTCAGTGCCTCCTTTGTTTCAAGCAGAAGTCCTTGCTCTTGATCACAACATGTTGCAAGAGAGCACTGCCAGCAACTTCTATGGTCCTTATTCCAAACATAGTTGCCTACAGTGGTTGTCTGATTGTTTCCTTAGCATTCAGATCCTGCCAGTTTGGGATCTTGAAACTCATAAGAATCTTTCAGGGGCAGGTTTCATAGTGCCTCCTTACTCCAGTTCCCATGGGTATGGGAGTCTCTCAGCCTCTCCCAATAGTGGAGTTCTGATCCTGGAAAGCAGAATTAGGATAGCCATGCTTTAGGTCCCTGCTAAGACCTTCTCGTAACCTTCCCCAAATGGCAGCCCCCTGGCTACCAAAACCTTCTCAGTATGGCTGCCTCACCAGCCACCAAACCTATAGCAAATCCACTTCCACTGGCATTCAAATCTGGTTGCTGTGTACTGTTTGAGTCTGCCAACTCAATGCTCAACCTCCACCAACAGCTGAAAACTCCAGAAAGGCATCCTCCCATTCTGGACCAGCCAATCTCAGCCAGTCACAATCACTTGCCAGATTCATCAGACTTCCACCACTTCAAATCATATGCTGCCACCTCCTCACTGTGTTCTTACAGCTATGACTCTGGGTGAGGTCTCCACACCAACTATTACTGGGTTCTTTCTTTTTCCCTAGTCATCCTGGAAGAGCTCAGATGAACAATCCTTCTGGTCTACCATCCTGGAAGAGCTCAGATGAACAATCCTTCTGGTCTACCATTTTGCCATAATATATTATTTTAAATACTAAAATATCAGTAATCATCCCCCCAAAATATCAAGAATGTTTTCATTGTTTATTAGTTGCACAATGATAGCTGTTCTAACAATTAAGTTATGTATTAGTGACTAAATTCAGTAAAAGTTCATATCTTATTTAAGTGAAACCAATTTGACAGTGGGCTTGTCTTCTAAGGTCTACCTGGGCATTGATATGCAACCTGCTGATTAGAGGAGCCCAAAGAGAGCACACCTGTTTCTTAAAGGTTCTCACCTGGAATTGGCACATAACAGTGAGAGCTGCTCATGTGGTTCCTACCCTCTAGTTCTGGCATCCTCAAACTACGGCCTGCAGGCCACAAGCAGCCCACTGAGGACATTTATCCAGCCTGCCGAGTGTTTTTGCCATTGCTGCCTGTCCTGCTTAGCAGCCAACTCTTCCTGGGGCCTGCAGTCTGGCCCTCCAACAGTCTGAGGGACAGTGAATTGGCCCCCTGTTTAACAAGTTTGAGGACCCCTGCTAGTTTAAGGAACCTGGTAGCTACTTCCCAGCAAAGATTTCCCACCATGAAATAGGATCACAGATCTTCCATATTCAACTACCTATTTCTGCCACAAAAGCCCTTATTTAGGTGTTAAAATTTAACAACTCAGTTATTTATATCTTAAAATCAAGATTGATTACTCGGTAGAAATATGGTAAAAGACATACCTTTACAGACATTATGAGGTTAAATAGATCTGTTCTCATATAGTTATAAGAAACTTCTATTAGAAAAACAATTCTTTAGTGTGAAGGCTTCCAAAACAGGTATGGAAATTGATACAGGTAATTTTTCAATAAAATTTCTATCTACATGAGATAAAACTAAAGAAAATAAATAAAAATGGTTTTTTCCATTTTAAAAGCATATAGTCTACCACAATTTTAAAAGGATTTTCAAAAATACTTCATCTTATAAAAGATTGAGTTGAAAGAAGACATTTGGAACTAGAGCAAGAATTGGGGAACTATGGCCAACAAAACAATCTGGACCATAGGCTACGTTGTAAATACAGTTTTATTGGAACAGAATCCCAGTTATTTACTTACATATTGCCTATGGCTGCCTTTACATCCTTTTGTATTACAATTATTATTATAATTATAGCACAATTAAGGATCATGCCCTGCAAAGCTAAAAATATGTGCTATCTGGTCCATTAGAGAAAAATCTTGCCAAACCCTGAAGGATAACAAAAACTGTCTTCTTACATTCTACCAACTAGTGTAAAGTCAGAAAAAGGTTTATCTGTAGCTGGAGAAATTTGCACAAAAATACTCTCATAACTGAATGACATTTTAACTCACTTTAGTTCCCATCTTGTAACTTTAAAAAATATCAGAGAATATTATTTTCTTTTCTATTGTAATGATTACATTTCCTTCATTTTATATAGTACTTAGCATGTTATTTTAGGAATATGTTAATTATTTTGTTCACAAATAGTTTATGCTAGGAAAACAACCTATTTTAATATATATTATAAATTTGCATTTTTTACTTTAAAATTTATAATATTTATCCATTTTGTATTTAAAATTGTATTAAGTATCTGGTTCAATAAAATATTTATAAACTTTAGTTAGAAAATCTATTATTCTCATTAAGCTTCATTATTTCTACCACTTGAAAATGCCACCTTTCTCATTGGGCTGAATATTCAAATTAAAGGAGGAATTAATTTAGTTACTTCAAAGTCACCTGTTTATTCATACACTGAGTCTCTGACAAACATACACACCTCCTTTCAGAACCTTCTGGGAATGATTAATACATGAAAGTAGCAGGCACTGAAAGAATGAAGAGTTGCTGAAATCTGGCATTAGACACCAGAGTAGTGATGTCTCTGTCTTCCTTTGTAAGAGGTGGATATGATAAAAGCTGACCAATAGTGGGTGTCACTCAGAGTAACTTCAGGGAAAAGTAGGAATTCATACAGTATTTGTATTTTAACTAAACAAATTTAGAAAGATGTTTCAACCTTTTCTCTGAGCTTTGGTTTTTTTTTTTTTTTTGACTACAGCAGAAGGCGCACAGACTAGTAGTTTCTCATGTATATTAAAATCTAAGTTTATGTATATATGCATATTTCAGGACACACTTGTTGTCTAGCTACATGAATAGATAGGTGATACATAGATAGAGATAGACGTGTGAGAGGGAGAGAGAGTGCATTCCACAGCAGGTGGGCCTGAGAAAAACTAATCAGTGCTGAGTTACTCAAAACAACTGCAGGGAGAAGCAGAAAGAGAACTGGAAGGGAAGGAGGATAGGCAGAGCTTGTTTCTCCAAAGTTCAGATTCTTATTTTATGAATGAACAGAAATAGATTTACATTTAGAGATAGAGACAGAGAAAGTAATCAAGCAAGAAAGAGACAGAGAGAGAGAGAGAGCACGCTCACATGTGCGCACCTCAGAAACCTCCTTTACTTCTAAAGAAACTTAGAAAATTTAAAATACAATACGAACATATAAATCCAATGACAAAAGTGGAGGATGGAGATCCAGATACCCAACCTAGACAATGGAGTTTTCCAGTTGCCTTTAAGGCTTATTTTAGGACTCCTGAATGGAAAGTAACATTAGAAAATTGTTTAAAAAATAATATCTAAACTTCTTTGTACCTTTTACATTGTTTAAAATCTCTTTGTTAGGAAAACATTTTCTAACCATTTAAAATTCATTTTCACTTCCTTCCCCACTCTCCTAGTTCCTGAAGTATTTGCAGAACCAGGTTATATTGACTCCTTTTGTTAGATAAGGATCCTCTTATAATTGTATCCCACCCCCAAAATGTGTACCTCACCCCTTTTTCTCCCATCCCCTCCCTCCTTCCTTTTTAAATATGTTCATGCTCTGCATTTGGAAAGGGCATCTATGGTTATACCGAACTCTTGAATTTTTATTTCCTTTCCAATTTATTTGCTCTAGTCTTTCTGATAGATTTAGGGTCCTTGTGCTTCTCCTCTTCTCCAACCCAACACTTAACACTGTGCCTTCAGGTTGATCTGGAGATTAGAATGAGGCTTTACCCACCAACTGTAATGGATCCCAGCCTAATGTTGGGAGTAAGTTATTTCTATGCCTTGAAAGGCTGTCAAATATAACAACTACCCCCCTCAGTAACCTTGTAAGATTTCACTTTCTATAATTTTTACTTAAAGTAGAGCAATGGAGTTAGCCGTACAGATTATTTAATGCCATGACATCAAATACCACTTGCATCTTACCCAGTTCTTTCACATTTTTTTTTAGTCAGTATTTGTTAGGTTATGAGAACACTTAACAGTATCTATAACTGTCAGGTAAATCAAACTTCTGTGCCCCAAGACTGTGAAAAGCTCTGATAATTATCACGTGCCTCAGAAAAGTAAATGACCCACAATGGAATATTCTTGCTTTTGAAATAAAAATTCTGCATTTTAATGGAGGTAGTGGTGGAAATGCACTCGTAGCTAATAGTTCAACTAGGATTAAACCAGCTCAAAATAATTTATATTTGGATATTTGAAAGAGATTAAAGGAGGTCACTAAATATAATGGCTATTACAAGTTTAGAAACAGGAAAAAAATACATATGTGTGTATGTCAAATGGTAAATCATGTTTATGCCAAAGAGGCTAAGTAAACTTCAATCTCAAGGTGAATCAGCTAAGCTACATAG